>NC_057794.1:379593497-379749201 GCF_018294505.1 Triticum aestivum
TGCCACTGCCGCCCGACGCCGCCAAGCCTCGCCGAGCCGCCAAGTTCGGCGATCCGCAGCTCCGGCGAGCTCCCTCCCGCTCCGGCCACCGCGTTGAACACCTCCGGCCGCCTCGAGCTTCGTCGCTGGTGAACAGTAATTCCGGCAGCTACAGCGATCTCCGGCCGTCCTCGGGCCGCATGCACACCGGATCCAGATCTGGACTCGTTTGGGTTGACTTTTTCGTCCCTAAACCCTAGCATTTTTTCATTCTTCCACATGCCATAACGCTGCATCCGTAGCTCCGATTCATGCATGTAGCATATCAAAATGTTTGTCTCGATGAGTACATCATTTCATCTCATTGCATCATTTTCATTTGAGCTCATCTTGATGCCAGAAGTTCTGTTGGAAGAGGGCTATGTGATGATAGTTTCAGATATGTTTCAGCAAATGCACTTTTGTCATTTTAGCCATGATTAATGTGTGCATGCTATGATCTTGAGCTCTACATGTATTTTGAAGTATGCCATGTTATCTTTATAGGGCTATATGCCATGTATTTTTGTGATCTTCGTGGTGACTAGCACAAGCATGCAAAGTAGCTTACTCAATGTTGCTGATTTCAGGGACTTAGAATTTCACTAAGTCCTTGTCATGTTATTGTTTTTATGCATATGTTCATGTTATTTCCTAGTGATCCGTGCCTCTTTTGAGCATGATCAGTAAGGATGTTTTGTAGATATTGTGGTGCTCTATCCATCCATGTCTTTGTTTGCATTTATGGATCACCCTAGCTTGAGTCAATCGAGCTCTACTTTTGCTATAAAATGTTCCTGGCAGATTGTTAACATGTTTTGCAATTTTGCCAAGCTTGTTGTTGTTGATCCGTGCATGCTATGTCGTTGTTCTTGCCATGTCTAGCTTCTATGCCATGTCTTATTACTGGGTGTATGCTTAGGTTATCAGGCCATGCTTTGTAGTGAGTGCATCGAGCTCGTAAACATGCCTACTTGTTAACTGTTTTGCATGCTCTAGTTTTTCACTAAGTCTGAATCTGTTTATGTTTTTGCTATGTTCACATGCTTACAATTGTATTTTCTGATCCCTTTTGGCTTATGGTCACTAAGGGACTTTTGTTATATGATTTGAGTATCTTCATGCCATGCCTTGCTTTGCCATGATAGGTTCCTGTAGCATGTAGTTATCATGCTCTAAACATTGCTTCCTGGTGATAAATTCCTGATATGCTGTTAATTTCACGAAGTCTGTAACCTGCTATCTTTTGCACTTTTGCCATGCTTGTTTGGACCTGTTAATGAGTGATTTAGCCGTATCTCAGTGTTCATCTTTTGTAAAGCATCATGAGTGGATCCCTGCCATGTATTTTGTTGCTATGTTTGGGTGCTGTAGAATATTTATCTTGATGCATTTAGATGGCTACTTGCTGATTATCGTAGACCGGTGCCATATTTGTTTTGCTTGCCATTTCCAAACCATGCATTCGATTCCAGTGATCTTTATATCGATTTCGACCGAAATCAACTCCTCTTTCCAGTGGCACTCTTGGATTTCCAAGTTGATGCCAGGTTCAATCATTCCTTTCCAAATCTTGCATATGCATCACATACCGCATCCCGCATATCATACCATGTTTGCATCATGTTGTTTGAGCATTGCACGTGGTTGATTGTGTTCCTTTTGCTTGTTGTTCTTGCTTGGGTAGAGCCGGGAGATGAGTACGTGATCGAGGAGCCCGTTGAGTACGCTTACGAGGATCAAGCCAACTCAGAGAGCTTTGCAGGCAAGATGACCATACCCTCGAAATCACTTCTATCTTTGCTTGCTAGATGCTCGCTCTTTTGCTATGCCTATACTACAATACCTACCACTTGCTTATCGTGCCTCCCATATTTCCATGTCAAACCTCTAACGCACCTTGCCCTAGCAAACCGTTGTTTGGCTATGTTACCGCTTTGCTCAGCCCCTCTTATAGCGTTGCTAATTGCAGGTGAAGATTGGAGATCGTTCCTTGTTGGAACATGTTTATTGTTGGGATATCACAATATTATCTTGTTTATCTTAATGGACCTATATACTTGGTAAAGGGTGGAAGGCTCGGCCTTATGCCTGGTGTTTTGTTCCACTCTTGCCGCCCTAGTTTCCGTCATATCGGTGTTATGTTCCCGGATTTTGCGTCCCTTACGCGGTTGGGTTATAATGGGAACCTGAGGGAGTCCTGTATTAGGGGGTGTCCGGATAGCCGGACTATACCTTTGGTGGGACTCCTGGACTATGAAGATATAAGACTGAAGACTTCGTCCCGTGTCCGGAAGTGACTTTCCTTGGCGTGGAAGGCAAGCTTGGCGATACGGATATGTAGATCTCCTACCATTGTAACCGACTCTGTGTAACCCTAGCCCTCTCTGGTGTCTATATAAACCGGAGGGTTTTAGTCCATAGGACGAACGACAATCATACCATAGGCTAGCTTCTAGGGTTTAGCCTCCTTGATCTCATGGTAGATCTACTCTTGTACTACCCATATCATCAATATTAATCAAGCAGGAGTAGGGTTTTCCCTCCATTGAGAGGGCCCGAACCAGGGTAAAAACATCGTGTCCCTTGTCTCCTGTTACCATCCGCCTAGACGCACAGTTCGGGACCCCCTACCCGAGATCCGCCGGTTTGACACCGACATTGGTGCTTTCATTGAGAGTTCCTCTGTGTCGTCACTTTTAGGCCCGATGGCTTCTCCGATCATCAACAGCGATGCGATGCGATCTAGGGTGAGACCTTTCTCCCCGGACAGATCTTCGTATTCAGCGGCTTTGCACTGCGGGCCAATTCGCTTGGTCATCTGGAGCAGATCGAAAGCTACGCCCCTAGCCATCAGGTCAGATTTGGAAGTTTGAGCTACACGGCCGACCTCCGTGGAGACTTGATCTTCGACGGATTCGAGCCGCAGCCGAGCGCGCCGCACTATCACGATGGGCATGATCTAGCTCTGCAGCCGAACAGTGCCCTGGAGGCCGCACCCGCATCAGCTCCGACCCTTAATTCGGAGCCAACTGCGCCAATCGAGGATGTGTGGTTAGACACCGCCTCGGGGGCTGCAATCTCTATGGTGATCGAGCCGAACACCAGCCCTATTCTCTGCGAAGCCCGTGACTCCAAGGAGCTGGACTCCTCTCCAGACTCCGAGCCCTCCGCGCCCCTACCTATCGAAACCGATTGGGCGCCGATCATGGAGTTCACCGCCGCGGACATATTTCAGCTCTCGCCCTTCGGTGATATTCTGAATTCACTAAAGTCTCTCTCTTTATCAGGAGAGCCCTAGCCGGACTATGGTCAGCAAGGTTGGGATGCGGATGATGAAGAAATTCAAAGCCCACCCACCACCCACTTCGTAGCCACTATCGATGATTTAACCGAGCTGCTCGACTTCGACTCCGAAGACATCGACGGTATGGACGCCGATGCAGGAGACGATCAAGAACCAGTGCCTATAGGGCACTGGAAAGCCACCTCGCCGTATGATATATACATGGTGGACACCCCAAAAGAAGGCAATGGCGATGGAACAGCGGAGGATGACCCCTCCAAGAAGCAGCCTAAGCGCCAGCGTCAGCGGCGCCGCTCTAAATCCCGCCAAAGCAAAAACGGTGATTCCGGCACGGGAGATAATAACACCCCGGACAGTGCCGAAGACAACCACCTCCAGCAAGATTCAACACAGGAGGATGGAGAAGCCAGAGAGGTCGAGGACGATAATTATATGCCTCCCTTCGAAGACAAGGCAAGCCTCGACGACGATGAATTTGTCATGCCAGAGGATCCCGTCGAACAAGAGCGTTTCAACCGCAGGCTTATGGCCACGGTGAGCAGCCTCAAGAAAAAATAGCAACAGCTTAGAGCTGATCAAGATTTGCTAGCCGACAGATGGACTGAAGTCCTTGCGGCCGAAGAGTATGAACTCGAACGCCGCTCCAAGAGCTACCCAAAGCGCAGGTTGCTACCCAGATTAGAGGAGGAAGCACCTAAACCTACATCACCAGCGCATGATGCGGCCGACCGGCCACCCCGCGGCCGCGACAGAGAGGCCTCTTGGCCCTCCACTCAAACCGCACCCCGGCGCCGCTCAAAAAATACCAAGGCATGGGAAAATGCTCCAGACCTGCGAGATATATTGGAGGACAAGGCAAGGCAAACAAGATCGATCTACGGATCGCGTGAGCGAACAACAGCATGACACGGTAATCATCACTCCGGATATAGTAAATCCGGTCGGGCCAAACACAGTAGATAAAGTTCGTTTGAGCTGCGTCGTGATATAGCCCAATACAGAGGCGCCGCACACCCACTATGCTTAACAGATGAAGTAATGGATCATCAAATCCCCGAGGGTTTCAAACCCGTGAACATCGAATCATACGATGGCACAACAGAGCCTGCGGTATGGATAGAGGACTATCTCCTTCATATCCACATGGCCCGCGGCGATGACCTACCCGCCATCAAATACGTCCCACACAAGCTTAAAGGACCAGCTCGGCATTGGCTTAACAGCTTGCCAGCAGAATCAATTGGTTGTTGGGAGGACCTAGAAACCGCATTCCTCGATAATTTCCAGGGCACTTATGTGCGACCACCAGACACCGATGACCTTAGCCACATAATTCAGCAGCCAGAGGAATCGGCCGGACAATTCTGGACACGGTTCCTAACCAAGAAAAATCAAATCGTCGACTGTCCGGACGCAGAGGCCCTAGCAGCCTTCAAGCATAACATCTGCGACGAGTGGCTTGCACGGCACCTAGGACAGGAAAAGCCAAAATCAATGGCAGCCCTCACCACACTTATGACCCACTTTTGCGCGGGAGAAGACAACTGGCTAGCTCGCAGCAATAACATGACTAAGAGCCCTGGTAATTCGGATACCAAGGACAGCAGTGGTAGGTCGCGTCGCAACAAGAAAAAGCGCCGCATTACCGGCGACAATACTGAGGATACGGCAGTTAATGTCGGATTCAGAGGCTCTAAACTCGGTCAGCGGAAAAAGCTATTCAAAAGAAATACTCTGGGCCCGTCCAGTTTGGACCGAATACTCGACCGCTCATGCCAGATAAATGGCACCCTCGAAAAACCAGCCAATGACACCAACATGGATTGTTGGGTGTTCAAGCAGGCAGGCAAGTTAAATGCCGAAAGCAGAGACAAGGGGCTGCATAGAGATGACGAGGAGGAGCCCTGGCCGCCGAGAAATAGTGGACAGAAAGGTTTTCCCCCGCAAGTGCGGACGGTGAACATGATATACGCAACCCACGTCCCCAAGAGGGAGCGGAAGCGTGTGCTAAGGGACGTATACGCGATGGAGCCAGTCGCCCCAAAGTTCAACCCATGGTCTTCCTTCCCGATCACTTTTGATCGAAGGGACCACCCCACTAGCATCCGTCATGGCGGATTCGCCGCATTGGTTCTAGACCCAATTATTGACGGATTTCACCTCACTAGAGTCCTTATGGACGGCGGCGGCATCCTGAACCTGCTTTACCAGGATACAGTGCGGAAAATGGGCATCGATCCCTCGAGGATTAAACCCACTAAAACGACCTTTAAAGGCGCCATACCAGGTGTAGCGGCCAACTGTACAGGCTCAGTTACACTTGAAGTGGTCTTCGGATCTCCGGATAATTTCCGAAGCGAGGAGTTAATCTTCGACATAGTCCCGTTCCGTAGTGGCTATCACGCACTGCTTGGGCGAACCGCATTTGCCAAGTTCAATGCGGTGCCGCACTACGCATACCTCAAGCTCAAGATGCCAGGCCCTCGAGGCGTCATTATGGTCAATGGAAACACCGAACGCTCTCTCCGAACGAAGGAGCATACGGCGGCTATCACAGCGGAAGTACAAAGCAGCCTCTCAAGGCAATTCTCTAGTCCGGCCATTAAACGTCTGGACACCGTCAAGCGCGCCCGGAGTAACCAACAACAAGACCGCCTGGCACGTTCCGAGCAAGCGTAGCAATGCGGCCCCAACCTCAGCCCTCGCAAACTTGTGAAACCAGTGTTGCGCGTACATAACTACGCTCTGGAAATACCATGGGCACAGGGGGAGGGGCACCATCATGGCACGCCCGAAACACGGCTTAAACCGCACTAGGGGCTGCCGATTTCTTAATTTTATCTTATTTTCAGGACTCCATTCTTCGGAAGGCTTGTCCGGCAGTACAATTGCCACACAAATGATACAACCAGGGAAGCAGAAAGCTACGCCGCACTATGGAACTCTAAGGTGGTCTCTATAACAAGCAGTATACCTGTTTCACATACCATTCCGCAGCTCGCCCCTGGAAAGGACATGTTAATTAGTCCCATCTTTTGCTTATTGCAGTTGGAAATATGCCCTAGAGGCAATAATAAATTAGTTATTATTATATTTCCTTGTTCATGATAATCGTTTATTATCCATGCTATAATTGTATTGATAGGAAACTTAGATACATGTGTGGATACATAGACAACACCATGTCCCTAGTAAGCCTCTAGTTGACTAGCTCGTTGATCAATAGATGGTTACGGTTTCCTGACCATGGACATTGGATGTCGTTGATAACGGGATCACATCATTAGGAGAATGATGTGATGGACAAGACCCAATCCTAAGCATAGCACAAGATCGTGTAGTTCGTATGCTAAAGCTTTTCTAATGTCAAGTATCATTTCCTTAGACCATGAGATTGTGCAACTCCCGGATACCGTAGGAGTGCTTTGGGTGTGCCAAACGTCACAACGTAACTGGGTGGCTATAAAGGTACACTACAGGTATCCCCGAAAGTGTCTGTTGGGTTGGCACGAATCGAGACTGGGATTTGTCACTCCGTGTAAACGGAGAGGTATCTCTGGGCCCACTCGGTAGGACATCATCCTAATGTGCACAATGTGATCAAGGAGTTGAGCACGGGATGATGTGTTACGGAACGAGTAAAGAGACTTGCCAGTAACTAGATTGAACAAGGTATCGGGATACCGACGATCGAATCTCGGGCAAGTGTCGTACCGATAGACAAAGGGAATTGTATACGGGATTGATTAAGTCCTTGACATCGTGGTTCATCCGATGAGATCATCGTGGAACATGTGGGAGCCAACATGGGTATCCAGATCCCGCTGTTGGTTATTGACCGGAGAACGTCTCGGTCATGTCTGCATGTCTCCCGAACCCGTAGGGTCTACACACTTAAGGTTCGGTGACGCTAGGGTTATAGAGATATTAGTATGCGGTAACCCGAAAGTTGTTCGGAGTCCCGGATGAGATCCCGGACGTCACGAGGAGTTCCGGAATGGTCTGTAGGTAAAGAATTATATATAGGAAGTGCTATTTCGGCCATCGGGACAAGTTTCGGGGTCATCGGTATTGTACCGGGACCACCGGAAGGGTCCCGGGGGTCCACCGGGTGGGGCCACCTGCCCCGAGGGGGCACATGCGCTGTAGGGGGTGCGCCTTGGCCTACATGGGCCAAGGGCACCAGCCCCAAGAGGCCCATGCGCCAAGAGAAGAGAAAAAGGGGAGAGTCCTAAAAGGGGAAGGCACCTCCGAGGTGCCTTGGGGAGGATGGACTCCTCCCCCCTTGGCCGCACCCTTCCTTGGAGGAAGGGGCAAGGGCTGCTCCTCCCGCCTCTCCCTTGGCTCTATATATAGTGGGGAAAAGGAGGAGCAACCATACCTAAGTCCTGGCGCCTCCCTCTCCCTCCCGTGACACATCTCCCTCCTCCCGCAGCGCTTAGCGAAGCCCTGTTGGAATCCCGCTACTTCTACCACGCCGTCGTGCTGCTGGATCTCCATCAACCTCTCCCTCCTCCTTGCTGGATCAAGGCATGGGAGACGTCTCCGTTCCGTACGTGTGTTGAACGCGGAGGTGCCGTCCGTTCGGCGCTAGGATCATCGGTGATTTGAATCACGACGAGTACGACTCCATCAACCCCGTTCTCTTGAACGCTTCCGCGCGCGATCTACAAGGGTATGTAGATCCAATCGTCCCTCGTTGCTAGATGACTCCATAGATTGATCTTGGTGACATGTAGGAAAATTTTGAATTTATGCTACGTTCCCCAACAGTGGCATCATGAGCTAGGTCTATGCGTAGTTTCTATGCACGAGTAGAACACAAAGTAGTTGTGGGCGTTGATTTTGTTTAATATGCTTGCCGTTACTAGTCTTATCTTGATTCGGCGGCATCATGGGATGAAGCGGCCCAGACCAACCTTAAACGTACTCTTACGTGAGACTGGTTCCACCGACTAACATGCACTAGTTGCATAAGGTGGCTAGCGGGTGTCTGTCTCTCCCACTTTAGTCGGATCGGATTCGATGAAAAGGGTCCTTATGAAGGGTAAATAGCAATTGGCATATCACGTTATGGTTTTTGCGTAGGTAAGAAACATTCTTGCTAGAAACCCATAGCTGCCACGTAAAACATGCAAACAACAATTAGAGGACGTCTAACTTGTTTTTGCAGGGTATGCTATGTGATGTGATATGGCCAAAAGGATGTGATTAATGATATATGTGATGTATGAGATTGATCATGTTCTTGTAATAGGAATCACGACTTGCATGTCGATGAGTATGACAACCGGCAGGGGCCATAGGAGTTGTCTTAATTTATTTATGACCTGCGTGTCAACATAAACGTCATGTAATTACTTTACTTTATTGCTAACCGTTAGATGTAGTAGTAGAAGTAATAGTTGGCGAGACAACTTCATGAAGACACGATGATGGAGATCATGGCGTCATGCCGGTGACAAGATGATCATGGAGCCCCAAGATGGAGATCAAAGGAGCTATATGATATTGGCCATATCATGTCACTATTTGATTGCATGTGATGTTTATCATGTTTTTGCATCTTGTTTACTTAGAACGACGGTAGTAAATAAGATGATCCCTCATTAAAATTTCAAGAAAGTGTTCCCCCTAACTGTGCACCGTTGCGACAGTTCGTTGTTTCGAAGCACCACATGATGATCAGGTGTGATAGATTCTAACGTTCACATACAACGGGTGTAAGACAGATTTACACATGCAAAACACTTAGGTTGACTTGATGAGCCTAGCATGTGTACAGACATGGCCTCGGAACACAGAAGACCGAAAGGTCGAGCATGAGTCGTATGGTAGATACGATCAACATGAAGATGTTCACCGATGTTGACTAGTCCATCTCACGTGATGATCGGACACGGCCTAGTTGACTCGGATCATGTAATCACTTAGATGACTAGAGGGATGTCTATCTGAGTGGGAGTTCATAAGATGAACTTAATTATCCTGAACATAGTCAAAAGGTCTTCGCAAATTATGTCGTGGCTCACATTTCTATTCTACTGTTTAGATATGTTCCTAGAGAAAATTTAGTTGAAAGTTGATAGTAGCAATTATGCGGACTAGGTCCGTAAACTGAGGATTGTCCTCATTGCTTCATAGAAGGCTTATGTCCTTAATGCACTGCTCAGTGTGCTGAACCTCGAACGTTGTCTGTGGATGTTGGGAACATCTGACATACACATTTTGATAACTACGTGATAGTTCAGTTAAACGGCTTAGAGTTGAGGCACCGAAGATGTTTTGAAACATCGCGAAACATATGAGATGTTTCGAGGGCTGAAATTGGGATTTCAGGCTCGTGCCCACGTCAAGAGGTATAAGACCTCCGACAATTTTCTTAGCCTGCAAACTAAGGGAGAAAAGCTCAATTGTTGAACTTGTGCTCAGATTGTCTGAGTACAACAATCATTTGAATCGAGTGGGAGTTGATCTTCCAGATGAAATAGTGATGGTTCTCTAAAGTCATTACCACCAAGCTGCTAGAGCTTCGTGATGAACTATGATATATCAGGGACATATATGATGATCCTTGAGATATTCGCGATGTTTGACACCAAAGTAGAAATCAAGAAGGAGCATCAATTGTTGATGGTTGGTGAAACCACTAGTTTCAAGAAGGGCAAGGGCAAGAAGGGATACTTCATGAAACGGCAATTCAGCTGCTGCTCTGGTGAAGAAACCCAAGGTTGAACCCAAACCCGAGACTAAGTGCTTCTGTAATAAGGGGAACAGCCACTGGAGCAGAATTACCCTAGATACTTGGTAGATGAGAAGGCTGGCAAGGTCGATAGAAGTATATTATACATTGTGTTAATGTGTACTTTACTAGTACTCCTAGTAGCACGAGGGTATTAGATACCGGTTTGGTTGCTAAGTGTTAGTAACTCGAAATAAAAGCTACGGAATAAACGGAGACTAGCTAAAGGTGAGCTGACGATATGTGTTGGAAGTGTTTCCAATGTTGATATGATCAAGCATCGCACGCTCCCTCTACCATCGAGATTGGTGTTTGCATTGAGCATAGACATGATTGGATTATGTCTATCGCAATACGGTTATTCATTTAAGGAGAATAATGGTTACCCTGTTTATTTGAATAATACCTTCAATGGTCTTGCACCTAAAATGAATGGTTTATTGAATCTCGATCGTAGTGATACACATGTTCATGCCAAAAGATAGTAATGATAGTACCACCTACTTGTGGCACTGCCACGTAAGTCATATCGGTATAAAACACATGAAGAAGCTCCATGTTGATGGATCGTTGGGCTCACTCGTTTTTGAAAGGTTTGAGACATGCGAACCATGTCTATTGGTTTATATGCATGAAGAAACTCCATGCAAATGGACCGTTTGGACTCACTTGATTTTGAATCACTTGAGACATGCAAATCATACCACATGGGCAAGATGACTGAAAGCCTCGTTTTCAGTAAAATGGAACTAGAAAGCAACTTGTTGGAAGTAATACATTTTGATGTGTGCAGTCCAATGAGTGCTGAGGCATGTAGTGGATATCGTTATGTTCTTACTTCACAGATGATTTGAGTAGTTGTTGAGTATATTTACTTGATAAATCACGAGTCTGAATTATTGAAAGGTTCAAGTAATTTCAGGGTGAAGTTGAAAGATCGTCGTGACAAGAGGATAAAAGATCTATGATATGATCATAGAGATGAATATCTGAATTACGAGTTTGGCACATAATTAAGACATTGTGGAAATTGTTTCACAACTAATACAGCCTGGAACACCGTAGCGAGATGGTGTATCCGAACATCATAACTGCACCCTATTGGATATGATGCATACCATGATGTCTCTTATCGAATTACCACAATAGTTTATGGGTTAGGCATTAGAGACAACCACATTCACTTTAAAAGGGGCACCACGTAATTCCGATGAGATGACACCATATGAACTATGGTTTAGAGAAACCTAAGCTGTCATTTCTTAAAAGTTTGGGGCTGCGACGCTTATGTGAAAAAGTTTCAGGTTGATAAGCTCGAACCCAAAGCGGATAAATACATCTTCATAGGACACCCAAAAATAGTTGGGTGTACCGCCTGTCTCAGATCCGAAAGCAATAAGGGATTGTTTCTAGAATCGGGTCCTTTCCCGAGGAAAAGTTTCTCTCGAAAGAATTGAGTGGGAGGATGGTGGAGACTTGATGAGGTTATTGAACCGTCTCTTCAACTAGTGTGTGGCAGGGCACAGGAAGTTGTTCCTGTGTCACCTACACCAATTGAAGTGGAAGCTTATGATAGTGATCACGAAACTTCAGATCAAGTCACTACCAATCTCGTAGGATGACAAGGATGCGTACTACTTTAGAGTGGTACGTAATCCTGTCTTGGAAGTCATGTTGCTAGACAACAATGAACCTACGAGCCATGGAGAAGCGATGGTGGGCCCGGATTCCGATAAATGGCTCGAGGCCATAAAATCCGAGAGAGGATCCATGTATGGAAACAAAGTGTAGACTTTGGCAGAACAACTCGATGGTCGTAAGGCTGTTGAGTGCAGATGGATTTTAAAAGGAAAACGGACAATGATGGTTAATGTCACCATTAAGAAAGCTCGACTTGTCATTAAGATGTTTTCCGACAAGTTCAAGGAGTTGACTACGATGAGACTTTCTCACTCGTAGCGATGCTAAGAGTCTGTTGGAATTATATTAGCAATTACAGCATTATTTATGAAATCTTGCAGATAGGATGTCAAAACATTGTTTCCTCGACGATTTTCTTGAGGAAAGGTTGTATGTGATACAACCGGAAGATTTTGTCAATCCTGAAAGATGCTAATAAGTATGCAAAGCTCCAGCAATCCTTCTAGGGACTGGAGTAAGCATCTCGGAGTTGGAATGTATGCTTTGATGATGATCAAAGATTTTGGGTTTATACAAAGTTTATGAGAAACTTGTATTTCCAAAGAAGTGAGTGGGAGCACTATAGAATTTCTGATAAATATATGTTGTTGACATATTGTTGATCAGAAATGACGTAGAATTTCTGGAAAGCATATAGGGTTTTTTGGAAAGTGTTTTTCAATGGAAATCCTGGATTAAGCTACTTGAACATTGAGCATCAAGATCTATAAGGATAGATCAAAACGCTTAATGATACTTTCAAATGAGCACATACCTTGACATGATCTTGAAGGTGTTCAAGATGGATCAGTCAAAGAAGGAGTTCTTGCCTGAGTTGTAAGGTATGAAGTTAAGACTTAAAGCTCGACCCTGGAAGAATAGAGAGAAAGGACGAAGGTCGTCCCCTATGCTTAAGACGTAGGCTCTACAGTATGCTATGCTGTGTACCGCACCTGAAATGTGCCTTGCCATGACTCAGTCAAGGGGTACAAGAGTGATCCAAGAATGGATCACAAGACATCGATCAAAGTTATCCTTAGTAACGAGTGGACTAAGGAATTTTCTCGATTATGGAGGTGGTAAAAGAGTTCGTCGTAAAGGGTTACGTCGATGCAAGCTTAACACCTATCCGGATAGCTCTGAGTAGAGATACAGGATACATATAATGGAGCAACAATTTAGAATAGCTCCAAGTTATTTGGAATAGCTCCAAATAGAGCGTGGTAGCTGCATCTAGGAGATGACATAGAGATTTGTAAAGCACACACGGATCTGAAAGGTTCAGACCCGTTGACTAAAACCTCTCACACAAGCAACATGATCAAACCCAGAACTCATTGAGTGTTAATCACATAGTGATGTGAACTAGATTATTGACTCTAGTAAACTCTTTGGATGTTGGTCACATGGCGATGTGACCTGTGAGTGTTAATCACATGGCGATGTGAACTAGATTATTGACTCTAGTGCAAGTGCGAGACTGTTGGAAATATGCCCTAGAGGCAATAATAAATTAGTTATTATTATATTTCCTTGTTCATGATAATCGTTTATTATCCATGCTATAATTGTATTGATAGGAAACTCAGATACATGTGTGGATACATAGACAACACCATGTCCCTAGTAAGCCTCTAGTTGACTAGCTCGTTGATCAATAGATGGTTACGGTTTCCTGACCATGGACATTGGATGTTGTTGATAACGGGATCACATCATTAGGAGAATGATGTGATGGACAAGACCCAATCCTAAGCATAGCACAAGATCGTGTAGTTCGTATGCTAAAGCTTTTCTAATGTCAAGTATCATTTCCTTAGACCATGAGATTGTGCAACTCCCGGATACCGTAGGAGTTCTTTGGGTGTGCCAAACGTCACAACGTAACTGGGTGGCTATAAAGGTACACTACAGGTATCTCCGAAAGTGTCTGTTGGGTTGGCATGAATCGAGACTGGGATTTGTCACTCCGTGTAAACGGAGAGGTATCTCTGGGCCCACTCGGTAGGACATCATCATAATGTGCACAATGTGATCAAGGAATTGATCACGGGATGATGTGTTATGGAATGAGTAAAGAGACTTGCCGGTAACGAGATTGAACAAGGTATCGGGATACCGACGATCGAATCTCGGGCAAGTGTCATACCGATAGACAAAGGGAATTGTATACGGGATTGATTAAGTCCTTGACATCGTGGTTCATCCGATGAGATCATCGTGGAACATGTGGGAGCCAACATGGGTATCCAGATCCTGCTGTTGGTTATTGACCGGAGAACGTCTCGGTCATGTCTGCATGTCTCCCGAACCCGTAGGGTCTACACACTTAAGGTTCGGTGACGCTAGGGTTATAGAGATATTAGTATGCGGTAACCCGAAAGTTATTCGAAGTCCCGGATGAGATCCCGGACGTCACGAGGAGTTCCGGAATGGTCCGGAGGTAAAGAATTATATATAGGAAGTGCTATTTCGGCCATCGGGACAAGTTTCCGGGGTCATCGGTATTGTACCAGGACCACCGGAAGGGTCCCGGGGGTCCACCGGGTGGGGCCACCTGCCCCGGGGGGCCACATGGGCTGTAGGGGGTGCGCCTTGGCCTACATGGGCCAAGGGCACCAGCCCCAAGAGGCCCATGCGCCAAGAGAAGAGAAAAAGGGGAGAGTCCTAAAAGGGGAAGGCACCTCCGAGGTGCCTTGGGGAGGATGGACTCCTCCCCCCTTGGCCACACCCTTCCTTGGAGGAAGGGGCAAGGGCTGCGCCTCCCCCCTCTCCCTTGGCCCTATATATAGTGGGGAAAAGGAGGAGCAACCATACCTAAGGCCTGGCGCCTCCCTCTCCCTCCCGTGACACATCTCCCTCCTCCCGCAGCGCTTAGCGAAGCCCTGTTGGAATCCCGCTACTTCCACCACGCCGTCGTGCTGCTGGATCTCCATCAACCTCACCCTCCTCCTTGCTGGATCAAGGCGTGGGAGACGTCTCCGTTCCGTACGTGTGTTGAACGCGGAGGTGCCGTCCGTTCGGCGCTAGGATCATCGGTGATTTGAATCACGACGAGTACGACTCCGTCAACCCCGTTCTCTTGAACGCTTCTGCGCGCGATCTACAAGGGTATGTAGATCCAATCCTCCCTCGTTGCTAGATGACTCCATAGATTGATCTTGGTGACATGTAGGAAAATTTTGAATTTATGCTACGTTCCCCAACAATTGCACCATTTGTATCGTTCTGCTTTGATCGCAGCTCTTTTAAATAAACAATGCATAGCTTCCGTCTATTATTTCATTACTCTTTTTTACGAATATATGTTCATTAATGACATGTTGCACCCGTACACTTTGGTATGGCCAATACGCCAGGGGCTTAAGTACCCCACAATACGGTGTGAGAAGTCCGAACACTTTCATAAGTGCGGCACCCCGAAATTATAGCATTATATGCATCGGCTCCGAATCATGTCTTGGGTCAATAGTTGGGTTTGCCCGGCTCCTATGTTTTGGTACCTTATGTTCCATTATATCGGCTAAGGTAGCACTAGGAGAACTACTGCGATTGTGCCCCAGTTGAGCTGGGCTAAGCACCTCAGTAGAGAAAGCTAAAACTGACCGTCATGATGAGGCGAGAGCTGGTTGCTGTTCGAGAGGTTTTTGATTCCCTAAAGACTTATGCCGCTTAGAGCGAGGAGTCGGCTTTTTCCGGCCTAGGTGTGGATAGCGCCCCGAACTCGGTCTTCCGAACACTAGGGGCTTCGCCGAAATTTAAAATTATAGAATTCTATGGTTAAGTGAGAGTGTTCAAGCATTATAGTCCGATTGCCTTGTTCATTGTGTTGAGCGCCTCCCTCGAAGGACCCAAGAATGGGAAAAAGAGCGCTCATGTTTATCCCGAACACCCCAGCACTCGTGGCATGGGGGCAGAAGCCGACGACTTGCCATCTCTCAAATTTGATGAACGGCCGCACAGAAGGTAATATTTTAAATTCAAAAGTGTTGCTTAGCGCATATGAACAAGTTTTCAGCGTACAGGATCACAAATGCGAGTTTACTCAAAAATTACATCTTTGGAGCATTCATCCGCTATAAGGTAGGCACCCTTCAGGACGCCCTCATAATACGCTTCCGGGACGCGATGCTCCTTGCCCGGCGGCGGCCCGTCCTTCACCAGCTTCTCCGCATCCATCCTGCCCCAGTGCACTTTAGCACGGGCAAGCGCCCTACGGGCACCTTCGATGCAGACGGAACGCTTGATTACTTCAAGCCGTGGACAGGCATCCACCAGCCGCCCCACTAGCCCGAAGTAGCTCCCAGGCAGAGCGTCTCCAGGCCAATGCTGAACTATGAGGCCCTTTATGGCCTGTTCGGCCACCTTGTGGAGCTCGACCATTTGCTTCAGCTGGTCGCCCAAAGGCACCAGGTGTCCGGCCTCAGCATACTGAGACCAGAACACCTTCTCCGTCGAGCTGCCCTACTCGGCTCGATAGTAGGCGGTGGCATCATACGCACTACGGGGCAAATCTGCGAATGCTCCTGGAGAGCTCCGGACTCGGGTAAGTAACAAGTAATTCACTTTCGCATGCTTGCTTTGCATAATGAATGCCTTACCCGCCACTATCTTCTTCATCACTTCAATTTCTTGGAGGGCTTTCTAGGCTTCGGCCTTGGCAGACTTCGCGCTTTCGAGGGCTACCGCAAGCTCGGATGCTTGCGTCTTTGAGTCAAGCTCCAAAGTCTCGTGTTTTTTCATGAGAGCCTGGAGCTCTTTCTGCACCTCCTCCACCCGCGCCTCCTGCTTCCCTCTCTCTGTGCGCTCCACGGCCGCTCTGTTTTCGGCCTTGGACAACACTTTCTTAAGGGTTGCCACCTCGGTCGTGGCCCCTATAATAGCACGTTGATCCTGTCATTTTTTGCAACCACATCTTCTCTGTATACTTGCGCAAGGTATTACTTACCTTCCTTCTCCTCGAGTTGCCTCTTGGCATGGCTGAGCTCGTTCTCGGACCGCGCGAGGTTTTGCTTCAGCGTATCCACCTCCGTAGTCAGTGCGGCGGAGGCCAGCAGCGAAGCCTGCATACGCATATTGACTTGATTATGTTAGAAGGCTGAATGTTATTAGATCATCTATTCGGCTTTTCTTTCCGAACGCCGAACATAGCATCAGGGGCTACTGTCTATGCGGTAATATTTTTACATATTCTTTACCTACCTCAAAGCCTGTTAGAAGGCTGGCACAGGCTCCAGTCAGTCCGCTCTTGGCAGACTGAACCTTCTGGATCACCGCACTCATAATAGTGCGGTGCTCCTCGTCGATAGAGGCGACGTTAAGCACCTCCAGCAAATTGTCTGGTGCCTCCGGTTGGACGGAGGTCACCGACTCGGTAGGCTTGCTCCTCTTGGAAGGAGGCTGCCTACCGGAGTCCGGAACCGTTGAAGGTTCTGGCGCGGTGTCCGGCTCAAGGCCGGACTTGGAGCCCTTGGGGGTTCTATCCCCTTTACGCCTGGAGTCCGGGAGGTCGCCTTGCGGCGCCTCCAGGACCACCTCCTCCTGGCTTGGAACCTGTTGGGGTGCCACCTCAGTGTCATCCGTAGGGTGGGGGAAGGTAGCCGTCGGAAGCGAATTCACCTCTGACGAATCCAGGAAGCCGCTCGATGACTCGTCGAGCCCGGCCTTGGGCGGACTGCATAGTCATATTCGGCGTAAGGAGGAGCTGTGAAAGAAAGGAATACTATGAATTGCTCTGGTGTCCGAAAACTTACGATCTCGCCAGGGGCTTGGCCCTGTGCGGCCACTCCTGTTCGCCGTCGTCGGCGTTGGTGGAGTAGTCCGGAGGAAGGGTCTTCCCCTTCTTGGACCCTTCGGCCTCCCTAGTTGGGGCGGCCTTCCTTTTCTTCCCTCCCCCCGCTTTAAGGGGAGAGGTCTCTTCTTCCTCCTCCTCGTCTTCACGGGAGGAGTGCATCTTGGAGTCGTCGGATGATAAATCTGACACCTCCAGCCGTCGGGCACTCTTTCGAGTCCCCGTGGCCTTCTTCTTGGCCTTCTTCTCCGGCACCACATAGGGTGCCGGAACCAGCAGCTTCGCCAAGCGAGCGTCCGCTGGGCCTTCGTGCAAAGGAGCCGGACAGTTGATCTGTCCAGACGTCTCCTGCCAATCCTGTCAAAGGTAAGGGAGCTTAGATCCCGCATGGAGTCAAACTATGAAAAACTAATACCCTGTAAAAGGTAAAAACAGCTTACCGCACTAGCGTGACACTGCGTGCTGAATCCGCGATCGTCGGTAGCAGATGCGGGGGCCTCGGCACACTTAAAAAGCACCTTCCAGGCATCTTTGTACGTCGTGTCGAAGAGCTGGCTCAGAGTTTTTTTCTGCGCCGGGTCGAACTCCATAGGTTGAAAGCCCGTTGTTGACACGGGAGGATCCGGCGGATGAGCGTAACCTGGACTACATTGACAAGTTTTAGCTTCTTGTCCACCAGGGTTTGGACGCATGTTTGGAGTCCGGTCAGCTCTCCTTTTTTGACACACGACAGGCCCGTCTCTTTCCAAGAGGTGAGCCGCGTAGGGGGTCCGGATCGGAACTTGGGGGCTGCAACCCATTCAGGGTCGCGTGGCTCGGTGATGTAAAAGCACCCCGATTGCCACCCCTTTAGGGTCTCCACGATGGAGCCCTCGAGCCATAGGATGTTGGGAATCTTTCCCACCATGGCGCCTCCGCACTCCGCCTAGGTGCCACGCACCACCTTCGGCTTGACATTGAAAGTCTTGAGCCATAGGCCGAAATGGGGGCGGATGCAGAGGAAGGCCTCGCACAGACGATAAACGCCGAGATGTTGAGGACAAAGTTCGGGGCCGGATCATGGAAATCCAGGCCATAGTAGAACATGAGCTCCCAGACAAATGATTGGAGAGGGAAGCCCAGTCCGAGGAGGAAATGGGGGAGGAACACCACCCTCTCATGGGGCCTAGGGGTGGTGATGAGCTGCCCCTCTTCAGGAAGCCGGTGCGCAATGTCGTTACACAAGTATCCGACCTTCCTCAGTTTTTTTATGTGTCCCTCCATGACGGAGGAGACCATCCACTTGCCTCCCGCTCCGGACATGGCTGGAGAAGGTTGAGGTGGGGTGTGCGGACTTGGGCGCTGGAGCTTGAGTGCGCGGAAATGGATAGGCAAAGGAGGAAGAAGGCGTGGATGAAAAGGTGGATCCTTATCCCCTTATATGGGCGGACGCGACTATGCGTCCCCACCAGCCTGGTAAAACTCGCCTATCTCCCAAGCGTCGTAATCAATGGCGCGGTGGGGTTACCCACGCCCGTATTGATGAGAATCCCGGAATAAGGGGACACGATCTCTGCTTTGACAAGACGTGCCAAGGAAACCGCCTCGCTAAACGCGCTGATGTGGGAGAGTAAAATGATTCGAATAAAGACTTGGTCATGGTGTGATGTCACGCTATGGAATACATCAGCAGATTAGCTTTGTGTAAATATTATTCTCTCTATGGCAATATGTGGAAACTTATTTTGCAGAGCCGGACACTACCTTTGTGTTCAAAATCCTCTATGAAGTACTTGGAGGAGGAACCCGCCTTGCAATGCCGAAGACAATCTGCGCACCGGACTCGTCGTAATTGAAGCCTGGTTCAGGGGCTACTGAGGGAGTCCTGGATTAGGGGGTGTCCGGATAGCCGGACTATACCTTCGGCCGGACTCCTGGACTATGAAGATACAAGACTGAAGACTTCGTCCCGTGTCCGGAAGGGACTTTCCTTAGCATGGAAGGAAACCTTGGCAATATGGATATGTAGATCTCCTACCATTGTAACCGACTCTGTGTGACCCTAGACCTCTCCGGTGTCTATATAAACCGGAGGGTTTTAGTCCGTAGGACGAACAACAATCATACCATAGGCTAGCTTCTAGGGTTTAGCCTCCATGATCTCGTGGTAGATCTACTCTTGTACTACCCATATCATCAATATTAAATCAAGCAGGAGTAGGGTTTTACCTCCATCGAGAGGGCCCGAACCTGGGTAAAAACATCGTGTCCCTTGTCTCCTGTTAACATCCACCTAGATGCACAGTTCGGGACCCCCTACCCGAGATCCGCCAGTTTTGACACCGACAGAACCCCTTGACAGTTCGCCTTGAATAAAACTCCTCCAGCAATGCCCAACCTTGGTTTTACCATTTGCCACCTAGCCTCTTTTTCCCTTGGGTTTCCGAAGCCCAAGGGTCATCTTTATTAAACACTCGGGCCAGTGCTCCTCTGAGTGTTGGTCGAAATTAGAGCCCTTTGCAGTGCCCCCTCAGGGAAACTCGAGGTTTGGTTTTAGTTGTACGGAGTGCTCATCTGAGTATGCCCTGAGAACGAGATAAGTGCAGCTCCTATCGGGATTTGTCGGCACATTCGGGCAGTGTTGTTGGACTTGTTTTACCATTGTCGAGATGTCTTGTAACCGGGATGCCGAGTCTGATCGGATTGTCTTGGGAGAAGGAATATCCTTCGTTGACCGTGAGAGCTTGTGATGGGCTAAGTTGGGACTCCCCTGCAGGGATTTGAACTTTCGAAAGCTGTGCCCATGGTTATGGGCAGATGGGAATTTGTTATTGTTCGGTTGTAGAAAACCTAAAACTTAACTTAATTAAGATACATCAACCGCGTGTGTAACTGTGATGGTCTCTTCTCGGCGGAGTCTGGGAAGTGAACACGGTGTTGGAGTAATGCTTGATGTAGGTTGTTCTAGGATCACTTCTTGATCATTGTTCATCGACCATGCCTTTGCCTTCTCTTCTCGCTCTCATTTGCGTATGTTAGCCACCATATATGCTAGTCGCTTGCTGCAGCTCCACATCATACCTTTACCTTACCCATAAGCTTAAATAGTCTTGATCGCGAGGGCGTGAGATTGCTAAGTCCCCATGACTCACAAATTTCCTTCCAAAACCAGATGCAGGGACCGATGATGCCTCTCTAGGTGATTCGACAGAGCTCAAGTGGGAGTTCGATGAGGACTCAGGACGATACCACGTGTCTTTCCCAGATGATCAGTAGTGGTGCCCAGTTGGGGGCGATCGGGGACTTTGTCGCATTTGGGGGTTGATCTTTATTTTGGTTCCGTAGTCGGACCCTGAGTGTATTGGATGAATGTAATGACTTATTTATGTATTTGTGTGACGTGGAAAGTGTAAGCCAACTATGTACCTTTCCCCTTTATTTATTTACATGGGTTGTTGTGAAGATTACCTCACTTGCGACATTGCTTTCAATGCGGTTATGCCTCTAAGTCGTGCTTCAACACGTGGGAGATATAGCCGCATCGAGGGTGTTACAGCAACTTTGCATGTTATACCGGATTGGACAGTCCCGTACTTGGCTTACATGAACCGGGGCGAGTTACCGGAGGACGAAACCTTGGCCCGGCAGATAATCCGGTGTTCCAAGTCAATGACCACCATCAATGGGGAGTTACATCGTTACAGTGTCACAGGAGCAATTCAGCGTTGTGTGTCTCCTCAAGAGGGTTGTGAGATCTTGCACGAAATCCATGAAGGAGATTGTGGTCACCATGCCGGTTCAAAATCCTTGGTGGCCAAAGCTTTTCATCACGGTTTCTATTGGTTGACAGCCCATGTTGATGCTGAGGATTTAGTCAAAAGGTGTGACGGTTGTCAAAAACTTGGCCGTTTGCAACTTGGGGGCTTGATATGGTTGGACCCATTAAGAGATCCAAGGACAAAAAGACCCACCTGTTAGTGGAAGTTGACAAGTTTACCAAGTGGGTGGAAGCAGAACCAGTCAGTAAGTGTGATGCAGCCACGGCGGTTCAATTCATCAAAAAGGTGATATTCCGGTTTGGTTTTCCACACAGTATTATAACTGATAATGGTAATAATCTGTCAAAGGGTGAGATGGAGGAATTTTGCCAATGTGAGCACATCCGGCTTGATATAGCATCAGTGGCTCACCCCCAGTCAAATGGTCAAGCAGAGAGGGCGAACCAAGAAATTTTGAGAGGTATTAAACCCCCGCTTATGGTTCCTTTAAAGCGGACGTCGGGTTGTTGGGTGGAAGAGTTACCTTCTGTGTTATGGAGCATCAATACCACACCTAACAGATCTACGGGTTACATGCCTTTCTTCATGGTTTATGGAGCAAAGGCGGTTCTTCCTAGTGACATCCGTCAGGACTCGCCCCGTGTGGTGGCTTATGTTGAAGCTGATAATGAGAAGGCACGTCGGGACTCACTGGACCTGTTAGATGAAGAGCGTGATCTCGCCGCAGCACGTTCGGCGATTTATCAACAAGATCTCCGACGTTATCACAGCCGCCGAGTTAAGACCAGAACTTGTCAAGAGGGCGATCTGGTGCTCCGGCTCATCCAGGATCAGACTGATATGCACAAGTTATCCCCACCTTGGGAAGGACCCTTTGTGGTTAGCAAAAATCTGCACAACGGGTCATACTACCTCATTGATGTTCGAGAGCATAAAGACTCACGTAAATCAGAGGAGGAGACCAAGCGGACGTGGAATATAGCTCTTCTTCGGCCTTACTATACTTGAGCCACAGGCTCTTCTTATGTACATATTTATGACAATGTATATATTATATAATAAACCGGAGCCTCGAATACAGCGGGGTCTTTGTTCTTTTTTAAATCATGTGTGAGCCTACATGAGCTTTTCTTGTCAAAGTGACATTTTATTAACCCGGCTTATACAGCCACACAGATATAAGTAAAGTCACTAGGGGGCTTGGTCGTATCCGAACCATAGCTACACCTCTTGGTCGGTTTAAAACCAAAAAGGGATATCACTAGGGGGTTTGGTTGTAATCACACTATAGCTACACCTCTTGATAGGCTTCAAGGCAAAAGGAAATTATGTGGAACCAAAGAGAGTCTGATGTATTAAGCACATCTCAAACATAGGAAACCACTGAGCACAGCTCAAATATAACCTGGGGGCTCCTTGCTTCTCAAAGAACAATGATCTTGCACCCTTGTAATAGGCTATCAAGCCAAGCTTGGAAGCCAGATGTACACATCTAAAACCCTGGGTTAGCCTGCCTCTTTAAGTAAGCCACTCCGTTCAGGTAAACCTGGTATGAACCATCGAACGTTTGACAAGTCAATCCCATGGACCCAGAACTTGTCAAAGTTAAAACGATGATTGGTTAAAGATTGAGGTCCATCTTAAAAGGCTTTGCAAAATGATTTAACTCAGCGGCCTAGCAGCCCATAAAAAGCCTCGATTTAGGGCCTGGCAGCCCATAAAAAGCCTTGTTTATTTCATTTTGATTAGCCATTTTTATATTTTTTTGCTAAGGGATTTCTGTATATTTCTGATAAACCGGTGTTCATTACAACCCGGCATGACTTTCAATGATTAGTTGTTAGTACATGTTCAGTTTTAAACCGGTAGTATATTTCTCCAGTCTGGTTTTGACTATATGTCATCAGTATTATACGGCTATTATAACCCAATATGGTTTCTATATGTACCGGCAACAGGGCAAGGAGTTACCAACACTCCGGATTGGTGTTTTTTCACCATTACCAAACAAGCAGTTGGTCAGCCAACGAGGTATGTCACAGACATCATTCATTTTATCTGATTAATACAAATCTTGGTTAATTCATCCAAGTTATGTCTACATTTTTGGGCATCATGACCCGTCCAGTGGTAAACCACTAGGACACTTTCAAGTTATTGCATGCAGGAACAAAAATCATAATGGACTATGCATAAATAGATCCCAAAGGTTAAACACATTTTCAAGGTATCAAGAAACCCAAGCATGCTCGATGGCATGACAGACAAAGGTGATTCTGCTATCCTATTACAAGGCATTTCAAAACGTCCCAAATTGAGTAATTGTTTTTAAACAATGGCAGATTGTATTTCGTAAACCGGTCGCCGGTCTAAGATGCTTCATCGGGACGACTTGACGATTGAGGGTCATCCTGAGCAGTCGCATCCTCTTCATCCCTCCCCAGATGCTAGAAATCAACCGTTGACCAATCGATTTCGGTTAAGGCTTGAAACACGGCCTCTTCATGGATAAGGCTGGAGGGGTTAATATCAGGAGCGTAAGTATGCTTACGGATTGGAGGCACAAGTTCTTCAACTTCATGGATCACGACAGGCTGTCGCTTTCCTTCAGCATCATAAACCGATTGGAAATGAGATAGGTTTGTGTCCTCCGCCAGTTTGCTTGCTATTGGCCGCATCTCCTTTGCAGTTTTCGGAGGTCATCATTGTTGACGTTTGAACCGTCCTCCTTCACACTTGGATATCCTTTAGTGAGATCTACTGCTTCAAGAACCGGAATCCATGCCTTGTCCTGGATTAGTGTGGTCAGCACTCCTGCTCTTGCGGTTGCTTCCTTCAGTTCTGTAATCCGGGCAGGTAGCATGGCCAGCTTCTCAAGTGTTTCTTTTATCAATGATGGCGCCGGCTTGTTATATGCGGCAGTATAGATGGCATGCTGGGATCCAGAATATAGTTGTTCTATTAAAGTGTACGCCGCTTTAAGCTTCATCCCCATGTCAGAACCCAGATGAGCAATGCGGGTGCCTGTCACGGTTTAATATCAGTAAACCGGTCAATGATAACATCTCATGAATTAGGCAAACTGAGCAAGGAGGTACTTACCAAACACGGCGGAGGTCATGGCGTTAATTTGCCGCTTCAAGCCGGTCAGATCGTCAACCACCGGCTTCAGGGCTGCTTCTGCGTCCTTGGCTTTCTTTGTCAAACCGGCTTTCTCTGTCTCCCAAGCTGCACGCTCTTTATCAAAAGTGGCTTTCAGCTTCTCCATAGCTGCTCCAGTGTTGGTCAGCTCTTCTTTGGCTTTGGCAACTTCTGTTTGCTGAGTCTTGATGTTTTCCTAAAGGTTTGCGGTTTGAGCATCCTTCTTATTCAGCTCAGCCTACAACGGTGAGGTGTGTCATCAGAAACAGGTTATGAAGTACCAAGCGTATAACAAGTTATGCACTTTATACTTGGGGGCTAATGCTTATGTGCTCTGTCATCAACAATTTTTTTCACAAGTCTCTAGTACAATGCAAGCATTATTCTTAACCCTTGGGGGCTAATGTACATCTGTTCAAAGTTGACTTATTAATTCAAGACCCGGTTTACCTCGCAAAGCTAAACCGGCCCTTGGGGGCTACACCGATGAAAACTACATGAGGACTTGACATATTAAGGATCATCATGGAAGGATTAAGAAGTTACAAAGTCCTGGTTTATGATTAACATCATAAAACCGACCCTTGGGGGCTACTTTGTGAAAGTGCGTTATATCGACTAGAGGGGGGTGAATATGCGATTTTTATGAAATTCTTCACTGAGGAATTTGCCGGTGAGGAAATTCCTTAGCGAAGAACTACTAGCAGCAAAATAAGTACTCAAAAGTAAACATAACAGAATACAAGCATAGTCATCATGATGAAATGAAGACAGGCACAGAGTACAGGAAGCGTAATCACAAGATAACACAGGATGAAGACAAACAAACTGAAGAAATTGAACTGAGGAAATTGAGAAAGTCTTCAGTCAAAGTCTTCAAACACAGATATGAACAAACACACATCACAATTATGAGGAAATGAAAGAGTTGAGGAAATAGAACCAGTAAGCTTGGTGAAGACAATGATTTGGTAGAACAGTTCCAACTGCTGTCTCAGTTGTACGTCTGGTTGGAGCGGCTGAGTATTTAAACTCGAGGACACATAGTCCCGGACACCCAGTCAAGGACACTTAGTCCAAGACACCCAGTCCTCACCGTATTCTCCTTGAACTAAGGTCACACAGACCTCGTCCAATCACTCATGGTAAGTCTTCAGGCGACTTCCAAACCTTCACAAACTTGGTCACTCGGCGATCCACAATTCCTCTTGGATGCTCTAGACCATAACGCCTAACCGTCTGGAAGAAGCACAGTCTTCAAAGGTTACAAGCGTCGGATCCACTCAGGATCAATCTCTTTAGTGATGCTCAATCACTTGGGGTTTGTAGGTGTTTGGGTTTTGGGTTTTTGGTTTTTCCTCACTTGATGATTTTCGCTCAAAGTCCTCGGAGGATGGGTTGCTCTCAAATGACAAGTGTCAGTTTCTCTCGGAGCAGCCAACCAACTAGTGGTTGTAGGGGGCGGCTATTTATAGCCTAGGGAGCAGCTCGACATGATAAGACATAAATGCCCTTCAATGATATGACCATTAGCTGGATAGATATTTTGGGACAGACGGCACATGGCACAACAATGGTCGGAATTTTGAGTAGTAGAATCCTCAGGGCTATCATGTTCCTCACTGTGTAGGCAATCCGCACTGGCGAATTCCTAACTCCTCAGTCAGAACAAATTCCTCAGAGACCAGAAGAACTTCGTCTCTGTCACTGATGAATTGACTGATCTGTAAGAGATTTCCAATGGCTTCACTCGAAGGGATTGGTAGGTGTAGGATTTTGAGTTGAGCATCACATGGAAATTTTTCCTTAGTATTTCCTCGACCCCCTTTAACAGTACGGTGTTTCCTATGACTCAAGAAAGAGAAAATGAAACTACGAAAATAAAAGTCTTCTCGCTTCATGTTCCTTGAAAGAATACCAAGTCTTCACGGACACACCAATTTCTTCACTTTCAAAGTCTTCAAAAATACCAAAATCTTAAGTCGAAGATGTTCATTTTTAGGGGTCGACTTTTCCTGTAAATATCAAACTGCTCATGGACTTATAGACTTGTGTACACTCACAAACGCATTAGTCCCTTAACCTATAAGTCTTCAATACACCAAAATCACTAAGGGGCACTAGATGCACTTACAATCTCCCCCTTTTTGGTGATTGATGACAATATAGGTTAAGTTTTCAACGGGGATAAACATATGAAGTGTAACTACTGATATTGAGGAATTTGATTGCAAGATATAGAAGAACTCCCCCTGAAGATGTGCATAGCGAGGAATTTGCTTTTGAAGCAATGCACACTTGAAGAGTTGAATCATGGAGATCTCCCCCTATATCTTGTAATTCATACACGCATTTAACATATAATATGAAGAATTTGAAATGCATGATATTTAGCATGCGTGCAATAATATTTAACGAGGAATAAGCATGCAAAATAGTGGATCAAGAGTATCAGAGCACAGTGCATCAAAAGTATCAGAGCACCATCGGGTTTAAGATTACAACTCAATCCAATAAAGTTTCAGAAGAACGAGAGTTGTAACTTAGCAAAAAAACGCCCATATAGTAGACCCGCTTGAAGACTAACTCATGGGTCTCCCCTTTGTCATCGAATGACCAAAAGGATCGAAAATGAGGACTAACGCCCCTGAAGATAATCATGTTGATGAAGGAGCGCCGGCGTTGTTGGGGTCGTTTGTTGATGTAGGGCCTGCCGCAGTGTCGTCCAAATGTTCATGTTCATCAGTGTCGCGTGATGAAGAAAATGAGTTGGCCACCAGAGAAGGAACTTGGACCTTCTTGAATTTCTTCGGTGGAGGTGTAGACCAGTCAAAATCTTCTTTGAGACCCATGTTCTTCAGATCTTCTTCACCATATAGATGTGACAGGATTGCCCAGGTGCGACCGAAGACTTGATGGAGGTAGTAGTGGTTTTTCTTCACTGCATTGTGTGTGGCAGTCATGTTGTGAAGAAGTGAACCAAACTGACGCTTAACCCATTTGTGATTTCGATCCACCTTCTGGTGAAGACTAAGCAGAAGTTCACGGTCAGTCATCACGCGCGGAGCAGTGGCTTGAGGAGTGGACTTAGGTGCATTGGCAGAGTCATGTGTGGCAGAGTCATCATTGGTGGAATAAGATGCAGCTTTGCGAAACTGACCATCCAATGGACGAATGCCTTCATCTATTACAGCTGGTGCCTTGCCCTTTCCATCAACTGAGGAATATGTCTGCTTGAGGACTTCAATTGGGGGCAAGTAGCTGAGGTGATTCTAGAAATCAGCTTTGTAATTGAGTGAAGACCTTGTCCTGAGGAATCTCATGATCCAAGGTGCATAAGGCTTCAGCTCAAACGGAGATAGTGCAACATTGTCCATAGTCCTCATGAAGAAATCGTGATAATTCATAGGAACGCCATGAACGATATTGAATACCAGATTCTTCATGATGCCAACAATTTGCTCATTAGATGAGTCGTGGCCTTTGATAGGACTGATTGTCCTCGTAAGAATACGATAGACAGTTCTGGGCACGTACATCAATTCCTTCATGAGGAATTTGGTTCTTGGTGCTTGACCTGGCTTCAAAGGTTTCATCAGCACCTGCATGTAATGATGTGTGAGCTCAGGTTCACTGTAGATGCAACGAGCTTCTTCAAGGGGAGGACTGAGTGGTAGAGCACGAAGCAATTCAGAGGCTAGTGCAGTGTAGTGAGTGTTTTCAGACATCCAGTCCAGCACCCATGAATTCACATCTTCAGCATCTCCGGTGATGTGCAGTGTTGCATAGAATTGAAGAATCAGTTCTTCATTCCAATCGCAGATGTCAGAGCAAAAGTTGAGCAGTCTAGCGTCGTGAAGAACACTGAGGACTGGTGCGAAGCACGGCAGAGATTCCATATCCACATGAGGAATATGCTCATGGTAGAAAATCTTCTCCTTGTTGAACAACACCGAGGAATAGAAATTGGCTTGTCTGGCAGTCCAGAAACGCCTCTTCCTAATGCGAGCAGAGTCATATGGGTTGTAGTCTTCGAAGAATACGTGCTCGCCGAAGAAATCATCAGCCTTGAACTTTTGCTTGCGTGAGAATGGATCATTTGGCTTCGGCAGAGGAGTGTCTGTGAGTTGCATCATGACCTCAGGAATCTCAATTGCAGGTTCTTCAGGTTGGGGAATTTCTGGTTCCTCCTCAGTGGCAGCCTGCGTAGTTGGTTGTTCAGCAGCAGTAGTTTCATCAGCGCTAGTGGCTGGAATTTCCTCATGGACAGATGCAATGGGATGAGTTTCTTCAGAGCCCATGTGAACAGTTTGTGTGGGGGACTGAGGAATTTGCTGTAGAGGAGTGAACATTGGAGAGTTTGGATGCTGACTTTCCCAGAATTCATCACTGATTACGGGTGTGGAGCAGCCAATGTCCACATCATCATCGTCCATTTATTCAACGCCAGCTTCTTCAACTGTGAACTGAGGCACAGGCGAGGAGATGATAGGTGTTGAAGGGATAGCATCCACTTCAATTTCTTCATCAATTGGTTCAGACGAAGCAGCAGAATGAGTTTCTTCATCAGATCTACTGGGGATCACATATTCTTCATCAAAAGGAACAAGGTCCTTTGATGGCCCGGTTGAGATGGGAACAACATCAATTGGATTTGCAAATGAGCTTGTCATAGGCTTCATTTTCTTCGGAGCTGAAGATTCTGAAGCAGCTGATGCTTTCCTTTTCTTCACTGCAGCACGCTCTGCAGCCTTGGTCTTCTTCACATCCGATGCAGATGGAAGGATTGAAGTTGAATTTGGTGCAGCAGCAGCTGAGGAATCTGGTTGATTTTCTTCAGGTACAACTGATGTAGTTGCCCTGAGTTCTTCAGTTTCTTCAGGCACACCACTAGTGGGTGCCCTGGCAATTTCTTCAGCGGCTGGAATGCAGTCATCAGCCCTGGAACTCACATTATCTTCAGCAGCCTGATTGTCATCAGCAGTGCTGGCATTTTCTTCAGTAGGCTGAGCAGATGCTTCAGCCTGAGGAATTTCCTGTTGTGTTGGGGCTGCAACATTGGAAGTGAAGTTATCCGCAAGTTTCACAAAACGAACCTTGGCTCCAAGCCAATCAGCGCGATATGCTTCAAAATCATCACTGAGTTTCTTAATCTTAGTCTGAGTAGTGACAAGTTCTTCAGTTGTCATAGAGACAACGTTTTTCTTCAGATAGCGCTCTTTCTTGTACTGTGCTTTCTTGATCTGCCTGGCCTTCTCAAATTTCCACTTTTCTTCTTGAATGAAGTGGGTCAGCATGTGACTCTGTCCAGGAGTCAGCTTGAAGTCAGACAAGGGAGTGTTGGGGTCCTTGTGCCAATCATCAATGTAGTCAAGGATCAGCTTGGGATCCAAAAGCAGTGGCACCTCTGATCCTTTGGCTCTAGCGGCCCTGACTTGCCTATCTCTGATGATTTCTACAAGTTCATCATCATCAGCTTCGTCTTCATCAGACGGCACTTGGAAAGCGACTTGCTTCTTTTGAGGACTTGGGCGTGGACCTTGTCCAGTAGTGGCCTTTGTCTTCAGCAGTGAGGGGCCAGCTGAGGAACTAGCTGAGACACCTGAGGCAATGGAGATGTCGATAGTCCTTTGGCATGAAGCGAGATGCACAGGTGCTGAGTATTTGGTCGGAACAACTGAAGGCTTTGGCGGAGGAGCTGAGGACTTTGGAGGAACAGGAGCAGCATGCGGAATTGGCCGTGAGGGCTTTGATGATTCTGGCCGTGAGGGCATTGCTGAGGAAGCACTTGGCTTGCGCGCAGGTTTCTTTGACATAGCCTTCTTTGGCTTGACAGCAAGGACTTCAGTAGAGGCAGCAGAGTCTTCATTGAATTTCCTCACTGCTTCTCTGGCTTGCTTAGCCAACTTGGTTTGGCGCTTGGCCCATTCATCAGGATAGTCCTCACTGCGCTTGAGGCTGGTGGGATCTGCTATTTGGCCATGTGCCAATGGAGCTCTTGGGCATGGAGGATTGAGTGCGAATTTCTTCATGTACTTAGGAGTGACATATCTATACTCCCTCCATTCTCTTGCCCATCTCCTCTCAATCTTTTGAATGCGCACTTTGCGCTCATTCTTGGTTTCCTCCGTAGGTGTGCAGTACCCAGCATATATGTCATCAGGGATTTCAAATGGTGTATTTACCTCAGGCCTCTTTCCTCCCTTCTGTGGCCTTTTACCATCAGCCATTTTCTTTAATTGAGGAATTTGAACAATCGAATTCTCTGAAGAAGTATGCAACTTTTCTTCGAGGAACGCTGCAAATGAGTTAAGATGATGAGAACCTAATGATTCAGCAGCTAACATGTGTACCTGTGAACAGAGTATAGGTGCGGAGAGGTCATATGCGTTCTCCGAAGGTTTTTCAAAATGAACAGGTTTGAGGAATTTGACCAGATGAGTCTTGAATATTTTCACTAAGCGTTCTTTGTCTTAGGTTCCAGAGTTGTATAGATCGAAGATCCACACAATTGAGGAATCTTGAAGAAAAATGATGCTTAGAGAAACGAATCAAGAACAGACGACTTTGTGAGGTGTTCAGTGTGTGAAGATATGAAGAAAAACACTTTTGAAGATTTTGTAGATAATCATTCGAATCAATGAGGGCAGTAAAAGTAACTTTTAATTACCCTGGACGAAGAACATGACGAACTAGAGTGAGGAGATGTGAAGTTCGTCCGTGCAGATCTTCCACGCCCTAACTTGGCGGAGCAGGACGGCTACGGCGGCGGCGGAGTGAAGATGTCCGCGGCCGGCGCGAGTACGTCGGCGACAAGGTCGAGGCAGTGAAGCTCTTCCTCACTAGCGGCGATGAAGTAGCGACGGCACTATGGTTTGAGAAGCTCGAGCCGGAGAGAGAGGTCGAGCGGAGTAAAAGAAGTGAAGGAGGGAAGGAGGGGTATTTATAGCCACAGTGAAAAACTGCTCGCCCGAAGAAATTGGACGAACGTGCCCCTGACCCTTCTCATTCGCATGACATGTGTCACCCACGTAGTGAGAGGTGGAGATTGTGTTAGATCGTGGGTGAGTGGATAAGTGTATCGTGGGATGCGGAACAGTTTGAGCAGCAAAGCCGAAAATTTAGATAAGATAGGTTTTAAAGTTCCGTTCGCAATTTCTTCAGCTAACAACGACACAGTGAAGATTTTGAACGAGTTTCAAATAGAACGCACATGAAGAATTTGTCAACAGATTGGATTGAGTATAGCATAGAGGGGAAGCGTCCGATCACATTCACTTAGCAGAAAACCAACTTGAAGAAATAGCAATAAGTGAATGCTGTAGAGGACATAAACTCATATATATATATATATATATATATATATGTATGTATGTATATATATAGCCAATGAAGAAAAACGACGGAACCAGTGAAGACTATGCAAAGTTGAAGAATATGAATAATTTGAGGAATTTCAACTTTTGGTGGTGGCGTGACCCACCGTATAAGAATGATGATTTCAGACACCGCGTACAATTATCGTAGGGTTTTGAGAATCAAATTCTTCGTTAATTTCTTCACACTAAGAGTGTTATTCTTCATTGACTGAAGAAAAATGTTTCTTCATGTGTTGCACATCTAAGTCATCAATTTTGCATAAGTGTTAGGATGAGTGTCCTTTTCACAGAACATTCGAAGATTCTAGGATATTTAGCTCACACCGCAACTTGCTAAATCTCTTCTCATCCAAGGGCTTTGTGAATCAGCTAGTTGTTCTTCAGTCTTCACATGCTCAATAGAAATGTTGCCCTTCAACACATGATCACGAAGAAAATGATGACGAATCTGAATGTGCTTTGTCTTCGAGTGTTGAACTGGGTTGTGAGCAATCTTGATGGCACTCTCATTGTCACAGAAGAGAGGCACATTCTTCATGTTGACGCCGTAGTCCTTGAGAGTTTGTTTCATCCATAGAAATTGTGCACAGCAAGAACCAGCGGCAATGTACTTAGCTTCAGTAGTAGATAGTGATACGCAGTTCTGTTTCTTCGAGAACCAACAGACCAAAGATCGTCCGAGGAAATGACATGTACCAGATGTTGACTTGTGATCCACACGATCACCAGCATAGTCAGAGTCAGAATATCCAACAAGATCAAATGCCGAGCCCTTGGGGTACCATAATCCAAGTGTTGGTGTGTGAGCTAGATATCGAAGAATATGCTTCACAGCCTTATGGTGTGATTCCTTCGGTCCAGCTTAAAATTGGGCACACATGCAAACACTAAGCATTATATCTGGCCTAGATGCACATAAGTATAATAAGGAACCTATCATGGAGCGGTATACCTTATGATCGAAGTCAATACCATTTTCATCGGTGCACAGATGCCCATTTGTGGGCATAGGAATTTTGACGCCTTTGCAATCTTGCATGCCGAATTTCCTTAGTACATCCTTGAGGTATTTCTCCTGAGATATGAATATGCCATTGTGTTGTTGACGAATTTGAAGACCTAAGAAGAATTTCAACTCTCCCATACTAGACATTTGATATTCTTCACTCATCATATAGGCAAATTCATCACTATAACGTTGGTCAGTACAGCCAAAGATAATATCAACAACATATATTTGGCACACAAACAATTCACCATCATAAGATTTAGTGAAAAGAGTAGGGTCGAGTGAACCGGGTTTGAAGCCTTTCTTCATGAGTTGTTCCTTCAAGGTACCATACCAAGCCCGTGGGGCCTGCTTGAGGCTATAGAGGGCCTTGTTGAGTCTGAAGACTTTGTCAGGATTCTTTGGATCTTCAAAACCTAGGGGTTGAGCAACATATACTTCTTCCTCAAGCTTACCATTGAGGAATGCACTTTTCACATCCATTTGATACAAAGTGATATCATGATGGTTAGCATAAGCAAGTAATATGCAAATAGCCTCAAGTCTAGCAACATGTGCAAAAGTTTCATCGAAATCAATTCCTTCAACCTGTGTGTAGCCTTGAGCTACAAGCCGTGCCTTATTCCTCACCACAAGGCCATTGTCATCTTGCTTGTTGCGGTAGATCCACTTTGTTCCGATGATATTGTGCTTGCGAGGATCTGGACATTTGACCAGTTCCCAGACATTGTTAAGCTCGAACTGATGTAATTCCTCTTGCATGGCCTGAATCCACTCAGGCTCCAGAAATGTTTCATCTACATTAGTGGGCTCTGTAATAGAGACAAAAGCATACTGCCCACAAAAGTTAGACAAATGTGAAGCTTTTGAGCATGTGAGAGGACCTAGCGCTTTGATGTCATTGATGATCTCTTCAACTTGCACTTCTTTTGCAATGCGAGGATGACCTGGTTGTCGTTGAAGAGTTTGATCAGCGTTTTCTTTAGCACCATTTTCTTCAGCATTTTCTTCAGGTGCATTAGCTCGACGTTCTTCATGTTCTGGAATGAATTCTTCAGTAGATTCTTCAGTAGGAATGACATCCTCAGTAGCCTTGAACTTGATAGTTTCCTCAGGTGCTGCTTCATCTATCACAGTAGGTAGGTTCTCTCTTTGCGAGCCGTTAGTTTCATCGAACCGCACATCTACAGTTTCAACAACTTTGTGAAGAACGTTGTTGAACACTCTGTAGGTATGCGAGTCCTTTCCGTAACCAAGCATAAAACCATCATGTGCTTTCGGTGCAAATTTTGACTTTGAAATAACTTACATTGGGTTTCTTATCAGTGAGGAGTTCATAGGCAGTCTTTTTGAAGAATTTGTGAAGATATACTCTGCTGATGATGTGGCACACAGTATCAATTGCCTCAGTCCAGAAACGACGAGGCGTTTTGTATTCATCAAGCATAGTGCGAGCCATCTCAGCAAGAGTCCTGTTCTTACGCTCCACGACGCCATTCTACTAAGGAGTGTAAGGAGCAGATAACTCATGAGTAATACCAAGTTTATCAAGATAGTCATCGAGACCAGAATTCTTGAACTCAGTGCCATTGTCACTTCTGATGTGCTTAATCTTCACACCAAAGTTGGTTGAAGCCCTCGAGGAAAATCGTTTGAAGACTTCCTGCACTTCATGTTTGTAAGTAACAAGGTGTACCCATGTGTAGCGAGAATAATCATCAACAATAACAAAGCCATATTGAGATGCTTCATTTGAAATAGCAGAATAATGATTAGGACCAAAGAGATCCATGTGAAGCAATTCAAATGGACGAGTGGTGGTCATGATAGTCTTCGCTGGATGCTTGGCCTTGGTCATCTTCCCAGCTTCACAGGCTCCGCATAGGTGATCCTTGAGGAATTTAACATTCTCGATGCCAATGACATGCTTCTTCTTCGCAAGCGTGTGCAAATTCCTCATGCCTACATGACCAAGTCATCGATGCCAGAGCCAGCCTTCTGAAGCTTTTGCAAGTAAGCACACGGCTGGTTGTGGTCCTATAGAGAAATCAACAATATACAAGTCTCCTCTCCTAAAGCCTTCGAAGACTTTGGAATTGTCAGCTTCCATAACCACAACACAGCAGTACTTGCCAAAGACAACAACCATATCAAGATCACAAAGCATTGAGACAAACATAAGGTTCTATCCTAAGGACTCAACAAGCATGACTTTTTCCATGTGTCGATCCTTTGTAATCGCAACCTTACCTAGACCCAATACCTGACTTTTGCCTTTGTCAGCAAAGATGATATGCTTTAGATGCGACGGAGATAATGGAGCATCCATCAATAGATTCTTGTCACCAGTCATGTGGTTTGTACATCCACTATCGAGGACCCACTCAGTGGCTTTGGGTTGATCATCCTGCAGATGAATTAGTGCAGCTTACAAACTCATATACTTCATAAGTGAAGAATATGACATCAATTCATCAGATCAATTTCATCAAGTAAAAGAACTAATAATGTGATATGAGGACGTGAGAAATGAAAGTTCATTTCTTCATGGTTAGCCTGCGTCCTTTCAGGCATGCTCAGGTCTCCAGCAAATTCTTCAGACGATTATGTGCATCTGGAGACCTGACCCTGCAGAAGAGATTAGTTCTTTTTCTTCACCACCCACATCTGAAGGGGTGGTAAAGAGTTCATCATTCTGTGAGTTCCATACGAGAAGGATGGCATAGAAGCCAGTCCATTTCGTTTCACATAAGAGGGGTTAGAGTAAGCATAAGAGTATGCAGAGAAATTCTTCAAGGACTTATGGACATAATGATTTGAAGAATGATGCATATATCCATAATCCTTAGATCTTCCCTGTGAAACAGACGGGTTAGCACGATGATGTTCATATGAGGACTTGGATCCATATGAGGAATTTGGTCCGTATGAGGAATTTGATCTGGGGTTCCTATTCTTCACAGGTGGTGTCATGATGACATTCACATGAAGATTTTCAAGACATCTTTTGGGAACCCAGATTTTCTGCATAGGGGAGCCGTTCCTGCAGTTAGTGCCAACATATCTAGCAAATACTTCACCATTCTGATTTTTGAATAGCTTATAGTTGGAGTCAATTGACTCATCATCATAATGAGGAGATTCACATGCAAATCTAGATAAGTTAGATGGATCAACTGGAGGTCCCTTTGCAGCAACCCATGTAGTTTTGGGGTACTACTCAGGCTTCCAATATGTACCATCAGCATTGAGTTTCCTTTCAAAGGTGATACCCTCTTTCCTAGGGTTCCTGTTGAGGATCTGCTTTTTAAGCACATCACAAAGAGCCTGATGCCCTTTGAGGCTTTTGTACATGCCTGTTGTGTACAATTCCTTCAGCCCTGCATTGTCAGTGATACTACCAATGTCCTCTGATGAGGAATTAGTGATTGCAGAGGCATGTGAAGAATTTGAAACATTAGCAGCATTTGAACATTCAGGTGAAGAATTAGCAGATTCACGTTCAATGCACTTCAAGCATGGTGGAACAAATTCTTCCTAAGAAGCGCTGATTTGTTGAGAAAGTAATGAATCACGCTCCTTCTGAAGATCTTCATAACTCACTCTTAGCTTCTCAAGGCCTTGCTTTCTTTGAAGAAATTCATAACAAAGCTTCTCATGATCTGATAAGAGAGTGTTGTGATGACTTTGAAGTTTGTCAAGCTTGGACTGAAGTCTCTGAAGACTTTCAGTCAAAGTTTTAGTGCGATCCATTTCTTCACCCAACATATCATCACTTTTATTTAGCATGTTTTGAACCTTTTCTAAAGCCCTTTGTTGTTTTATAGCAACCTTAGCAAGTTTAGAATAGATGGGCTTAAGATTTTCATCAGATTCATTTTCACTTGATTCAGAGGAGGTATATTTGAGTACCTTGGCACCCTTTGCCATGAAGCAATAGGTGGGAGCATAGTCATCATCGCCTTCATCAGCCTTGTTGGTGAGGTCATTTTCTTTAGTGTTAAAGATAGACTTGCTAACGAATGCAGTAGCGAGAGCAAGGCTCGCCACTCTGGATTCGGACTCTTCAGATGACTCCTCTTCCTCATTTTCTTTAGATTCAGCCTCAGAGTCCATTTCCTTGCCAATGAATGCCCTGGCCTTCTTGGAGATGCTCTTCTTGTGATATGAGGGCCTGGAAGATTTTGATGATGAGGATTTTGTGGATTTCTTCTTTTTCTTCGTATCATCAGAACTGTAATCCTTGTATTTCTTCTTCTTTGATTCCTTTTCCCACTAAGGACAATCTTGAATGAAATGTCCAGGTTTCTTGCATTTGTGACAAAGCCTCTTCTTGTAGTCACTGGATGAGGAATCATTGCTCCTTGAGGATATTCCAAGGCGACCACGTCTTGAGAACTTTTGGAACTTCTTCACGAGCAGAGCCAGATCATGGCTCAGTTCTTCAGGATCACCAAGGCTGCTACCAGAGTCTTTATCTACGGACTCAGATACTGCCTTGGCCTTCAGTGCACTGGTTCTGCCATAGCTTGAACCATAGAGATCTCCCTTTTCAGCAAGTTGGAACTCATGAGTATTTAGCCTCTCGAGAATATCAGCGGGATCAAGTGACTTGTAATCAGCATGTTCTTGTATCATCAATGCCAGAGTGTCAAATGAGGAATCAAGCGATCTCAGCAATTTCTTCACCACCTCATGGTCAGTGATGTTAGTGGCACCAAGTGCTTGAAGCTTATTTGGGATGTCAGTGAGGCGATCGAAGGTTTGTTGAACATTTTCATTGTCGAGTCTTTTGAAGCAGTTGAAGAGATTGCGAAGAACATCAACTCGAGATTCACGCTGAGTTGAGACTCCTTCATTCACTTTGGATAACCTGTCCCAGATAAGCTTCGCTGTTTCCAAAGCACTCACTCTGCCATACTGTCCTTTGCTCAGATGGCCACATATGATATTCTTCGCTTGAGAGTCGAGTTGCTTGAATCTCTTCACATCGGCAACATTTAGAGAAGGTGTGACTGAGGGAACACCATTTTCCACAATATACCAGAGATCGTTATCAATTGCTTCAAGATGCATTCGCATCTTATTCTTCCAGTAGAGGTAGTCCATCCCATCGAAGGTAGGACACCCAGCAGAGACCTTGATCATACCTGCGGTCAACATAACTAAAACTCCAGGCGGTTAAACCAAAATCACACAGAACAAGGGAGTACCTTGCTCTGATACCAATTGAAAGTGCGTTATATCGACTAGAGGGGGGTGAATAGGCGATTTTTACGAAATTCTTCACCGAGGAATTTGCCGGAGAGGAAATTCCTTAGCGAAGAACTACTAGCAGCGGAATAAGTACTCAAAAGTAAACATAACATAATACAAGCATAGTCATCATGATGAAATGAAGACAGGCACATAGTACAGGAAGCGTAATCACAGGATAACACAGGATGAAGACAAACAAACTGAAGAAATTGAACTGAGGAAATTGAGGAAGTCTTCAGTCAAAGTCTTCAAACACAGATATGAACAAACACACAGCACAGTTATGAGGAAATGAAAGAGTTGAGGAAATAGAACCAGTAAGCTTGGTGAAGACAATGATTTGGTAGACCAGTTCCAACTGCTGTCTCAGTTGTACGTCTGGTTGGAGCGGCTGAGTATTTAAACTCGAGGACACATAGTCCCGGACACCCAGTCAAGGACACTTAGTCCAAGACACCCAGTCCTCACCGTATTCTCCTTGAACTAAGGTCACAAAGACCTCGTCCAATCACTCATGGTAAGTCTTCAGGCGACTTCCAAACCTTCACAAACTTGGTCACTCGGCGATCCACAATTCCTCTTGGATGCTCTAGACCATGACGCCTAACCGTCTGGAAGAAGCACAGTCTTCAAAGGTAACAAGCGTCGGATCCACTCAGGATCAATCTCTTCAGTGATGCTCAATCACTTGGGGTTAGTAGGTGTTTGGGTTTTGGGTTTTTGGTTTTTCCTCACTTGATGATTTTCGCTCAAAGTCCTCGGAGGATGGGTAGCTCTCAAATGACAAGTGTCAGTTTCTCTCGGAGCAGCCAACCAGCTAGTGGTTGTAGGGGGCGGCTATTTATAGCCTAGGGAGCAGCCCCACATGGTAAGACATAAATGCCCTTCAATGATATGACCGTTAGGTGGATAGATATTTTGGGACATCTGGCGCATGGCACAACAACGGTCCAAATTTTGAGTAGTAGAATCCTCAAGGCTATCATGTTCCTCACTGTGTAGGCAATCCGCACTGGCGAATTCCTAACTCCTCAGTCAGGACAAATTCCTCAGAGACCAGAAGAACTTCGTCTCTGTCACTGAAGAATTGACTGATCTATAAGAGATTTCCAATGGCTTCACTCGAAGGGATTGGTAGGTGTAGGATTTTGAGTTGAGCATCACATGGAAATTTTTCCTTAGTATTTCCTCGACCCCCTTAACAGTACGGTGTTTCCTATGACTCAAGAAAGAGAAAATGAAACTACGAAAACAAAAGTCTTCTCGCTTCATGTTCCTCGAAAGAATACCAAGTCTTCACAGACACACCAATTTCTTCACTTTCAAAGTCTTCATGAAAGTCTTCAGAAATACCAAAATCTTAAGTCGAAGATGTTCATTTTTAGGGGTTGACTTTTCCTGTAAATATAAAACTCCTCATAGACTTATAGACCTGTGTACACTCACAAATGCATTAGTCTTCAATACACCAAAATCACTAAGGGGCACTAGATGCACTTACACTTTGGTTGATGTCTATACTTTGGAATCAATAAAGAAAAGGTGATGAAAATACCTCATAGTGTCCCTTCACCAAATTCACCAAACTGGCTTCATAATCGCGGTTTGAGTGAAGACGGTTTAAAAAACCGGAGTGGAGCTCTTCAGTGCTGAGATGGGCGTAGCTTGATAAATCAGTGCTCCATTTACCCTTCTCCATCACCGCACTTTCTTCCTTGGCACTATGTTTGGCCAAGATTACAGGATGGCCAGGGGAGCTGTGGCTCATACCGGTAACGATAACATCGTCTCCTTGACCTCCAGTAGTTTTTATGGGTGATGGTGGAGTGTCAGTGGCTCTCACCAGACTGGAAGACCTGTCATCAGCCCGGATTGGATCTGCCGGCTCACTGCTAGGAACAGCAGTGTCAGCCTCTGGTTGATTATCAATATTCAGATCTTGAGGAGGTGGTTCGCCAAAAGTGGCTTCTGGGTTTGGACCATCCGGATCAGCCGTCTGTTCCAGTTCAACCGTTTGGTCCTGTTCAAGAACCACCTGGTCCTCTGGTGGATTGTTCACCCGAGCCTTTTTGCTGGGTCTAGCTTGATCTCTACAAATAGAAAAAAGAGGTAAAAGTTTAAACACAACATATAAAGTATACAACATCAAGAGAAAGGGATAAGACATTTACCCAGCTACAGTTTTGAGGGGAGGGAGTTGGGTCACTATTGACTCGCCAGAGGATGAGGGAGGAGTCACTTGATAATTGGAATCAGACGGATTAAGGGGTAGTCGAAAGTAACCTGCCATGGGATAAGAATTGTCAGAAGAGGGTGAGACCTCAGATCGGCGCTTTCGAACCGGGGTGTCAGGTAAACCGACCGAAGTGACCTTTTGGCTGCTGTTCCAGGTGGTGCGGCGAGTTTCGTGCTGCCACGTCTTCAAAATAAATGTTGGGTCCAAGTGAGCAAGAGGATGAGAAAATCTTACTTTCTGGATCACTTGACGGATTTTTTGTGCTGGCATAGAGTCTGAACCGGAGGAAAGGATAATTACCTCTGCATCGTCAGCTTGACTGCCTTCCACGTCCTCCTGATAAGTATCATTGTCAATGAAATGCATGAAAAGGGAACAGAGTGAATCAAGTTCTACCTCAGTAGCAGTGTCAATTTCTTGTTCATCTGGCTCGTCCAGTTCCATGCTAATGCGTTCATGAGCTTTCCGCTTCGTGGTCTTCTTGACAGCTTTGGTTTTAGGGCGGGAAGTTTTTCCCACTTTCTCTTGAGGTTTCTTATTCCAGAATGGATCATCACCCTGTTTAAAAATAAAAGGATAGGTATGCAAAGGATTGTATAGTCTAAAGAGATAAAGGGTAAAGCGGAGGAATAATACTTACAGTGGGCGGCCTATTTTGAGTATAAAAGGGGAGTAGTCCGGTTTGGCGACAAGTAGTTTCTGGTTCATTCAGGATCTTCTTCACAACTTCAGTGACTTCTTCATCTGTTAGCTGGATATTGATATGGCATTGGGATCTTCAACATTACCAGTGTACTTGCACATTAAACCGGAGCGGCGACTTAATGGTAAGATACTCCAGGATATCCAGCAATGGACAAAGTCTACTCCAGTTATGCCGTTGGCAAGGAAGGCTCTCAGTTTGGCAAGTTGAGGTGCATACTGAGCCCGTTCCTGGGCACTTAGCCATTGCGGAAGTGGATGATTATTGGCAAGCCGGTGGGGACGGTAACCCGGCAGAGGATTCTCATCTTCAGGGGAGGTGTCTTTACAATACAACCAAGTTTGAATCCATTCTTTTGGGTGACTGTGCAGCTTGGCAAGAGGAAACTCAACCTCTTTCCTTTTATGAATGGTGATGCCGCCGAGTTCAATATTAGGGCCATCTATGAATTCAGTGTGCCGGTTCAGGTGAAAGAAATTACGGAACAGATCAACTGTTGGCTCCTCCTGTAGGTACACTTCACAGAACACTTGAAATTTGCATATATTTGACACCGAGTTGGGTCCAATATCTTGAGTGTGGAGTTGAAGGCTGGCAAGAACATCCCGGGAAAACTTTGAGCCAACCGGTTTGAAGCCATGACCTATATGGTCAACAAACACTACTACGTCACCCTGCTTAGGGGTGGGAGGATTTTCCGGGCCAGGAGCACGCCAGCGGATTTCATTCTTCTTTGGTAGAGTGCCAATCCGGACCATTCCATTCAGTTGCTCTTCCATAATATGGGAGGGGACCCATTGCAGGAATAAAACTGCTTTGCCATTACAGATGAAAAGCTGAAAGGAAATACCGGTTTACATTTTATTCACAGTGATGCATAAGGTACAATAAAACAGAGAATCCAAATATATAGAATTGGTAAACCGGAGGCTGATACTATTACAAATGACAAGAATAAGTAGAAGCAGAGGTGTACATATACTATTTAAACCGGAAGTATGATGATGAAGACAAGGGGACTGCTGGTTTACGAGGGGACTAATGGTATATAATAGATTACCCTTTACAAAGGTAAACCATCTATGTCATGTGGAGGGGACAGATCTAAGGCAAAAAAGGGCTAAGCAAGGTAAAACAGATCTCACAGTTTGGCATGGGAATTTTAGATCTTCCGTGCGTTGGATAATCAAAATATATTCTGGTCTAATATCAAGTGCTCAAAAGGTTCAGTAAGTTCAGATGAGTTCGATAGCAAGCAGATGCCTTAACAAGAAGAAAGGAGTTTAAAACTACAAAAAGGCGCTGAAAACAATCAGATCTAACTGGCCATTGGTATTACTGAAGGAAGAACAGCTTCAAGCTATGAAGAACACCGAACCCTAATGGCAGATCTGGGGGAGGAGAAGAGGAACTTACTGGCGCAGGAGGAAGCAGCGGAGGATCACCGCGTTTCTTTGGTACGATTAGGTTGATGTAGCGGCTTCTGTCGAAGCAGGAGTGAAGCTCGGTGATGGTGGCAGCGCTCAGGGGGCAAGATGTCGCGAGGAGGAATAAGAAGTGAAGGAGACGAAGGGGAAAAAGGAGAAGGGCCCGTGGTCCTATTTATAAGGCGAAGCAATAAAGCGACAAGTGCGGGAATCGAGGAGCTCAAAAATTGATATTTAATAAGGGTGTCGCCTCGATGGTTGGATATACATTACTGAAGGGAATCTTTTGACTTCAACGAATAGATGACGTCAGGACGGTTTACTACGGATCTGAAGGATGATGTCACGGCAGTTTACCAGATTCATGCAAGGGTACCAGGGCAAGAATTTTTCTAAGTATTGAAGATTGACATGAACAAGTTCAAATCAATTTGGGCCCTAATGTTGGGGATATGACTACTGGAGGTAAACCGGCTAGGAGTGGCCGGGTTAACTCCATGAATATAGAAGCCCATGAAGACTTGAGAATGGTGGCGCTTTACGAAGGCCCAAGGCCCAAAGGCGGGTTAAGGCCTGTAGATGTAAACCAACTCTTTCGTGTAACTTGTATGGTAAGTTAGAAGGAATAGAGACCGAGCCGGACACGTTTATGATCCGGCCTCGGGGCTCTGTAAACCAGCGGGCGTCAACCTGTGTATATAAAGGGACGACCCAACCGCGGTTTAGGGATGACAGACAACAACTCGAGAGCCAGACAAAGCGGATTCTCTCCCTGGTCATCGAAACCCTAGGAATACCAATCACAACTAGTCGTAGGCTTTACCTTCATCGAAGGGGCCGAACTAGTATATAATCCCCCGTGTCCCTTGTCCGGTTTAACCCCTTTAAGCTAACCCGTTGCGCTGGCTCCATGATTAAGTCCTTTTATGAGGACATCTTCTGTGACAAACCCATGACAGGCCCAGAAAGAATTGGTGTAAGAAATTAGATGATGCACTTTGGGCCTATAGAACATCATATAAAAACCCTATGGGTATGTCTCCTTATAAAATGGTTTATGGAAAAGCTTGCCATTTTCCTCTTGAGTTAGAACACAAAGCATATTGGGCAGTTAAAGAGCTCAACTATGATTTCAAGCTTGCTAGTGAAAAGTCATTATTTGATATTAGCTCATTAGATGAATGGAGAACCCATGCTTATGAAAATGCAAAATTATTCAAAGAAAAAGTTAAAAGATGGCTTGACAACAGAATCCAAAAGCGTGAGTTTAAAGTCAGTGAATATGTTCTTTTGTACAACTCTCATTTTAGATTCTTTGCAGGAAAGCTCCTCTCAAAATGGGAAGGTCCATATGTCATCGAGGAGGTTTACCGGTCTGGAGCCATCAAAATACACTAGTGCAGAACCGGGCTATATATAGCACCGGTTCGTAAGGCCCTTTAGTGCCGGTTCTATAACTGACACTAAAGGGTGGGGACTAAAGGTTCCCCCCCTTTAGTACCGGTTCTGCATGAACAGCCGCTAAAGGGCCACCACGTGGCACGTGCCAGTGCCGGGGGCGGGGAGCCCTTTAGTACCGGTTGGTTACACCAACCGGTACTAAAATGTTTGGGGGGGTTGGGTTCATGATTTCTTTTTCCTTTAATTTTGTGTTTTCCATTTAATTATTTTTCGTTTGCTTAATTGAATGTCTTACAACCACCATTATTCACACATACACATGTGTGTGTGTATACAATCTCTCCTACACGTTGCCTTCGGAGCCAGTGGCATTTGCCTTGGTGCCTTTGGAGCACGATGACAATTGGGAGTGGTTCATGGGAGCGGTAGCGGGTAATGGTATTCTCCTTTGGGATCTATGACCTGGTCAAGCAAAACTCCTGCTATTTCCTCTTGAAGTGCTCATATGCGCTCCTTTGGTAGGAGCTGCTCCTGCACCTCACTGAACTGTTAAGAAGGAGATCAATATGCATGTGTATTTGTTGTGTGACTAGATATCTATAATGATCTAAAAAATGTGAACAGTGTTCTGGCAAACGTACCCATAGCTGTCTATCAAATTTGCTCTTTTCGGACGCCATCATGCGAATGTTCTCGCAAACATAGTATACACACACTTCAGTCCCCGGCGCTTGCTTTAGGGCCTTTACGAGAATAGAATTTAATCAGATAATATATACCTACTAATAAAGCAAGGTGCATTTCTCTGCTTTTCTCATCTGTTCACCAACGAAAAGATTTTTCTTTTATCCGAGGTGGTACTAATTTTTTTTGCTTTCGTGTGCTAGAAAAGAAAAATGGCTTGCCCAGATTTCGTACCTGGGCCGGGCGTTTAGGCGTAGTGCATGCTAAGGGATTGCATATGGACCCTATTTACCACACAGAGCGTCAAATACCCAAAGTTTCGCACAAGTCGCCCAATACTGGGCCGGCCAATTTTCGCTTTATCCTGTATTATGTCTTTTTTTCTTTTTATTTCATAATTATTTTTGCATTTTACCCTTCAAAGTTTAATTTCGTTTTTTTATTTTCTAATAAATTTGAAATTTTCAAAAAACCTCAGAATTTTAATTTTTGGTTCAAGTTATCAATAAATATGCGAATGTCTAAAAAATCAATTGTTTTATAAAAGTTCAGAACTTTGTTTTTGTTCTAAAATTTGTTCAAAATAAAACAAAAATTCCCAATTTTTCAAAAAATGTTTATATTTTATGCAATTATTCAAAATTTCCAATGTTTCTTTTTGCATTTAGAAAAATGTTTCGAATTTGAAAATGTGTTTTTGTGAAATGGTTACGAAATTAAAATAATTTTATTAATTGAAAAAATATTTTCAAAAACTTTCTGAATGTTCAAAACATGTTACCATTTAAAAAAATGGTTCACTAATTCAAAAAATGTTCAGTTTAGTATAAAAGGTTCATGTTTTCAGAATTTTTTTTGTGAAATTAGAAAAATATATTCCAATTTAAAATTTTGCTCATGTCTTTTGGGAATATTCAGAATTTTCAAAAACTGTTTGAAATTTCAAAAAATGTTCATGTTTCAAAGAATATACGCAAATTCATTCTTATTTTTTATGATAGGTTTAGAAAATTAAAATATGTTTCAAATCTGGTGCTGCATTATGTTCTTACATATCCATTCTTGCCATTGGTCAATAGAACATGTTTGTTCAACTAGCTAGCAGCATGTCATCGAGTCTTCGATTTATGCGCTGCAATTAGTAATACATTTGGTTACGCTGTGATAGGAGACGTCGACCAACCCCACCACTATCAAGATCTCATCGGCCAAACATGACCCATGAGAAGATCACATCTCCTAACTCTGTCGGCCACCGCTACAGAGACTATTTTCGGAGGACACATCATTTCTCTCCCGTTGCTTGTCGTAATAAATATCGCCCGTTGCAACGTAGGGGCATATGCGCTAGTAATTAATCAAGCATGGTAATTAATGGTATTGAAACAAGAACTAAAGAGATGGTAGCTAGCTAGTACTACTTAATTACTTACCTTGGGTCGAAACCAAGACAACTTTTTTCACCATTTGCCTGGAGTCACGTTGATGAACTTTTCCCAAGCCCTGCCCGCCGGCAAAGGAAATGAATAAAGGAGTTATTAAATAGTTGATATCAGGAAATGACTAACTAAAGAGGCCGACATATAGTTAATAATGATTGAAATTACCTGTCGACTATCCCCTTCAAGATTGAGTAGTCACTTTGTTTTTTAAGTAGTGAGTCCAGTACTTCAACTGTTCCTTCTTCAACTTTAATGATTAACAACGTCCAGTAGTAACTGCATGCGCACACGTTTGCATGTCTTAATTAAGAGGGCATGTGCATAACACTCATGAACTACCTTAAACCCTATACACTAAATTATTAACATCTAGCTAGCTAGTAAGCAAAAACAGAATTTGTATTACAAGACAGTGTGACTCACAGGAAGTTGTAAGGTAGTAGTATATCTTCATTGGTATTGAGGCGGTTCAAGAACTCTACCATTTTTTTTCTCTACATCATCTTTATACCATTTCAATTTCCATGTGTCTTCATTAATGGTATTTGGGTCAATGAACCCAATGCCATACCGTCCAGATTTTTTCATTTCATACATCTTCATCCTACATAATGCCACAGAAAACAATATAGTGAGGATAATTACATGTAATGATCGGTCAATGAGCACTACAGCTAGCTTGAGACTTAAATTACAGAAAGAAATCACTTACATACAATATCAACTGACGAGAGATTTGTCGAGTGCTTCTTGATTGAATAACTGAAATAGTCCTGAATACTCAACGGACAGAGATAGAGCACGGAAGTAATGCTCTTCCTTGACATTCACCATGAGGGATTATCGATTGGAACTCTTGGTAATATTCATGTATCAATCATGCAATTCATACATTCTCGTTGGGAGGTTCTTGACCTCCTCAGGCTCGACCAAAGATTCACCGCGGATATATTTCCGTTTTATGTCCTCATCTCTAAGCAGAGACATGGGCTCAATCTCGAGGAATTGTCCAACAGTGATACCGAGCATTTCAGCATGCCTTCTATGCTCGTCGGTTATTACCAGCTGACTGGTGCCGGTACTCTCATGTGTTGGTACAACAAGCGGGGGGGTCGATTGCGCGGCGTGTTCTCCCAGCTAGGGAACAATTTTCCCGCATTTTTCGCCGGCTGCTTGGCTCGAGGTCGAGCTCGATTCCTTCTTTTGTCGTGCTAGATGTGCCTTCTTGATTTGGCGCTCATAGTATGAGTCAACGGGCTTGGGAGCTAGTGCTTTAGCCATACGAATAAACTGGTCAATCTTATCCTCAGGCACTTTCTCCCTTGGCGGCGTTGGCGGTTTCTGTCCAAAATGGGCGTCCACTTGGGCCTTCACTATGGCTGCGTTTTGCTCCACGGTCATGTCGTAAGGCCTCAGCAGAAGAGGCGCGAGGCTTGGACCATATTGAAATTGCTTGCCTCCGCCTGTACCTCCTTTACTACCTTGACTTGTACCGCTACGCACCATAGCTACGGCGGCTCTCTTCCGTGATTGTTGAGGCGGCGGAGACGGCTGACGTGGCTGAGTTGGAGTAGGAGCAGTGGCCTGACGCGGTGTCGGACATGAAGCAGGAGGAGTGGCCTGATGCTGTGCCGGACTTGAAGCAGGAGGAGTGGCCTGATGTTGTGCCGGACTTGAAGCAGGAGGAGTGGCTTGACGCTGTGTCGGACTTGGAGTAGGAGGAGTGGCCTGACGCATTGGTGGAGTTGGAGGAGCGGGAGTCTACTGACACGGTGGCGGACTTCGAGGAGGAGTCGGCTGACACGGTGTCGGTGGCCTTCGAAAGATGATGCAATCCTTTCTCCATAGGATGAACGGTGTATGGCCTCTCCAAGTGTGTGCTCTTCGTCATCTCTAGGAATGTCAAGCTCTAGCCCCGAATATTGGTCCACCACCTCATCAACCACGACACGAGCATAGTCGACTGGAATCGAGTTGCAATGGAAGGTTGCTTAGGGGGAATTTGTATAAGCAACGGCGTCCGCCACCTTCATGGATATGTTCTTCATTTTGAAGTGTAGCTCACAGTTAGTGTTATCCATGATGTCATCCACAGTGTATCTATCCAGCAGTGCATCGCCCGGGGTGGAACCCATGCTGCTTCTCGGCATGGATGGGACGGTGCTATCCAATGCTGGATCATCCGCTAGCTGCTGCCGCTGCTGAGACCACCTTTCGTGGCTAAGTGAGTCGATCTGCTGCTGCTGCCGCTGGAACTTGAGTGCCAAGTCCGCGTGCGCTGATTCTAGGCCTTGAAGGCGTTCTACTTGCTGCTTCCTCTGCTCCTCCTCCAGCTTGCTCTTCTTCTCCTCCTGCATCTTCCTTCTCGCACGGCTTCTACAGTCTGCGTTCCAGTCCTAAAAGCCCTCATACCACGTAATAACACCCTTGCATCGTGTTCTTCCAGGGTGTTATGAATTTCGCAGGGCGTGCGTAAGCTCGTCGTTCTCTCTGTTGGGCGTGTACACCCCCTTTCGAGCATCTTCTATTGCTTGAAGTAACTTATCTTCAGCTCCTTTAAGACATGCCTTCTTCGAAACCTCGCCTGTCTTCGGGTCCAATGCCCCCCATGCGCATAGAACCAAGTTCTGCACCTGGGGGGCCAACTCAATGTAACTGGAGTGACCTGTGCAGCCTGCATCTCTTGCTCAAACTTATCCCACTTAGGCATTGCCACTATGTAGCCACTTGGCCCCAGCCTACGGAACTGCTCTTTTTTTGCGGCATTAATCTTGTTTTTTCTTGACCATTCCTTATATAATTCTGATTCCTTGAATTTCACGAAAGCGGGCCAGTGTTCTCTTTGCTTCTCCAGTGTTCCCTTGAATTCTAGAGTCTTCTTTCCTCCTTTGACGTAGTTAGCCCATATAGTTTTCTTGTGGTTTCCAAATGCAATTGCCATCTTCCTAAGAGCAGCGCTCTTGACTTTCTACACATCCGCATTTGTGAAATGATCTGGTAGGGTGAAATGTTCCATGAGTTTTTCCCAAAGCAGAGATTTTGCTCTGTCATCGGAAACAGTAAGATCTGGACGTTTATTTGCTGGCTCTTTCCATTCTTGAAGGAAGACCGGGAGTTGGTCCTTCACAAGAACTCCGCACCGATGAACGAACTTGTTCGTAATGTTCTTAGGCGCTACCGGTTCACCATCAGTTCTGATGGCATCGATGTTGTACTTTACGCCATCCTTCAACTTTTTGCCCGGGCCTCGCACTGTCCTGCTGCCTATAGAAGATTTGCTCGATTCGGAGGGCTGAAAGAAGAAAGATCGATTCATTAATATACTTTCTAATCATTCAAAACATGTCATGATCACCAGATGCTGCTTATATAAATATACCTCGCCGGTCTCTGTTATTTCAAGATCAACATTTTCGGCATCATCACAATCATAGTTCATGACTTCATCAATTCGTTCGCCGTGATCGAATATCATATCATCACCCTCCCCGGTATTGTTCACATATTGGGATCCGTCATCTTCTTCATTCTAATCATCTGTCTTGCGAGGGGAGCGTATGATCTCAAACAGGGCCTCTTCTCCCTCTCTGCCGGTATTGTCTGCCATAGCTTTTATTTAACTAATCTAGAATAAATATAAAACAATCTAGTATTCAAATTACAATGCATGCGTGCAATCAATAAGGAAAAACTGAATCATAGTAAATAATATGCACCGTCTCGAATAATATATAATCTCGAATACATCGTCTCGAATAATATATAATCTCGAATACATCGTCTCGAATATTATATATCGAATACATCACTAGCTAGCTAATAAAGATCGAATACTATAGAATAATCTAGGCCACTCGCGGTTCCTGAGGCGCTGGCGGTGGACACCCAAAGAGAAGGAACCATCACAGGATCATAGCTCCGGTCATCTCCCCAAAGAACCTGCTAGGTAGTGGAGAACCTGACGTCCATAGCAGCCATGTAGCGACGGACGTGATCGTCCTCCTCCCTAACATGGCGACGCACCACCTCCGGCGGGGCCGGCTCCCTCCGCACCGAATGTTGCCCACGCGAACGCCACCAAAGGAGCTCAGGGTCAATGACGGGACCCGCGGCCGGGTTCCTCACTAAGTGGCGAGCCCCTGAAAGTAGCACCTCCCAGTGCCAGCCCGGCGGAGCCCAGTCCTGGACATGGGTCCTCTAAAGTAGGACGTTGTCGCGAATGGGTCACCGGCGAGGATGCGTGTCGGGCATCATCAAGAACAAATAATATATGCTGCAAAAGTAACATTGTTTAAATGATTGGATTGTGATTTCTTATATGCAAATTCTAAATTTCTATAACTAAAATTATAAGAAACTAAAAAAACATCGATCATCGTCTAACAATTTGAAATTAGTCTAATTGATCTAGCTAAAACTAACATTTCTAAAATTTCTAACATTTCTATATAACCAATAACATTTCTAACATTTATATATAACTAACATTTCTATAACATTAATATATCTAGAACTAAAAGTATCTAATTAATTAATTCATCTAAGCTAAAACAGAAAAATTGTGTACTGTGTGTGTGGTGCATGTGCGCATGTGTGCACCTACAGCGCCGGTGGTGCGGTGGCTTCGATTGGAGGGGAGAGGGGCTCACAACGCGGGTGAGGGCGAGGCGACGGCGAGGTCCAGGCGACAGCGACGGCGAGGCGAGGTCCAAGGTGACGGCGACTGCGAGGCGAGGGGACGACTATGGGTCGATGCGGCGACGGGGGTGGCGCGGAGTCGACAGTGACGATGCGACGGGGATAGTGGCGGCGCGGAGTCGACGGGGAGGCGCGACGGGGGCGGCGACGTCGACGGCGATGGGGTCGAAGAAGCAGAGGAGAAGAAACTGAAATTTTGGTAAGTGTTGTATATATAGGGATGACCTTTAGTACCGGTTGGAGCCACCAACCTGTACTAAATGTCAAATTTGGCTAGGCCAAGCGGCGGAAATGACACACCTTTAGTACCGGGTGGTGGCTCCAACTGGTACTAAAGACCCCCCCCCTTTAGTACCAGTTGGAGCCACGACTCGATACTAAAGGTCGTGCACTGCCAGGCGAGGGGCGCAGAAGTTTAGTCCCACCTCGCTAGCTGAGGAGCGCCCGCACCTGCTTATAAGCCCCGTCGCCGCTGATGTCTCGAGCTCCTCCCTAAAGCAGGCCTTCTGGGCCTACCTCTGTTGCGATGCCCTGTTGGGCCTACTTGGCTAGTGGGCCTGCATCCTGGCCCAACTATAGGTTGGGTTTCTAGTCGTATGCAGGCCGCTGTGGCCCAGTAGGCGGGCATTTTTATTTAGTTTTTTATTCTTTTTTTCTTTTTGCTTTATTTATTTTCTTTTAGTTTTTTTAGTTGTTTTTTTGCTGTATTTAGAGTTTCTTTGTGAATATGTTTGCTTTAGGTACAAAAAATTATAAACTTTCTGTTAGTGCCGGTATTTTTCAAATTTGAATAGTTTAAATTTGAATTATTTAAAATTTGTGTGAATCACTAGTTTGTAAATAACTTAACTTTAAAAATAGTTTTTTCAGTGATTGTTTTTTCTTATGTTTAATATTAGTGTGTTTTATCATTATATTCAAGTTGGTAATACTTAGGTTATTTAAAAAATGAAATGCCTTTGTTACAGATGAGTTTTTGTCCGAAACCCTGATAGTTTAAAAGAGATTGTCCATTTTGTACACGAACTGCATTTAGTTTTTGCCGTAACCCTCTCCACTTTTTTGCACATGCTATGTGGGTAAAATTAGGATACCATGCCAACTGTCGACGTTTTCAGAGTTCATTTGAAGTGCTTTTCAATTTCAGGGTCATTTAGCTGAAAAAATCAGTAAATGCATGAAAAATAGCAAATGAAGTCAGAAAGGGTTGAAAATTCATGATGCGGCTTTGAATGGTGCATACTGAACGGAAAAAATGTCTGGAGTTCTAATAAGAAAAATAAATGAAATGCCTTTGTAATAGATGAGTTTTTGTCTGAAACCCTGATACTTCGAAAGAGATTGTCCACTTTGTACACGAAGTGCATCCATTTTTTGTCGTAACAGTCTCAACTTTTTGCACATGCTATGTGGGTGAAATGATGATACCATGCCAACTTTCAACCTTTTCAGAGTTCATTTGAAGTTTTTTTCAGTTTGAGGGTCATTTAGCTAAAAAAAATCAGTAAATGCATGAAAGAATTTGTTTGCACATAAAATTTCTTCGCGTTTCAAATGCCAAAACACATAAGTGCCCTAAATATTACAAAGATTCCCTCTGGTTTGTTCGAAGCGGGACTTTCCAGATATATAAATCCGGAAACTCACTAGAGAAAAAAGTGATGGCAGTGAAGCCGATCATATCACATAGTGTGATCTTTGGGTGTGAAACTTTTTCCTCGCATGTGTCCCTTTGCATCGTAACCATGGACAATCTTCATCATTTAACTGGTTGCTCGGGTCAATATTCACTATGAATGGAGCAATTTCATCAAACTTTTCATAATCTTCTGACATGTCTATCTTGTCATCCACTCCGACGATGTTTCTTTTCCCTGAAAGAACTATGTGGCGCTTTGGCTCATCGTATGATGCATTCGCTTCCTTATCTTTTCTTTTTCTCGGCTTGGTAGACATTGTTGGGGAACGTTGCAGAAAACAAAAATTTTCCTACTCATTTCACCAAGATATATCTAGGAGTTCATCTAGCAATGAGACATCGGATGCATCTACATACCTTTGTAGATCGCGTGCGGAAGCGTTCTAAGAACGGTGATGATGTAGTCGTACACGACGTGATCCAAATCACCGATGACCAAGCGCCGAACGGACGGCACCTCCGCGTTCAACACACGTACGGGACGGGAGACGTCTCCTCCTACTTGATCCAGCAAGGAGGAAGGAGAAGTTGATGAAGATCCAGCAGCACGACGGCGTGGTGGTGGATGCAGGGCGTCACAGTAGCAGGGCTTCGCCTATACTACGAGGGAGAGACGTAACGGGGAGAGAGGGAGGCGCCAAGGGCTGGGGTATGAAGTCCCTCCTCTCCCTCACTATATATACGGGTGCCAAGGGGGGGCGCCGGCCCTAGTAGATGGAATCTACTAGGGGGGGCGGCGGCCAAGGGTGGGGGGCTTGCCCCCCAAGCAAGGGGGCGCCCCCTCTAGGGTTTCCCCCCCAACCCTAGGCGCATGGGCCCTTGGGGGGTGGCGCCCCAGCCCACTTTGGGCTGGGTCCCCTACCACTTCAGCCCATGGGGCCCCCCGGGATAGGTGGCCCCACCCGGTAGACCCCCGGGACCCTTCCAGTGGTCCCGGTACAATACAGGTGACCCCGAAACTTGTCCCGATGGCCGAAACAACACTCCCGATGGCCGAAGAACTTATCGGAGACTTCATATCTCTCGATCCGGGCATGAGCTTGAAAAACCATTTTCAGCTCTTCGAACATCTCATATGCTCCATGTCTCTCAAAACGCTTTTGGAGCCCCGGCTCTAAGCTGTAAAGCATGCCGCACTGAATGAGGGAGTAGTCGTCAACACGTGTCTGCCAAGCGTTCATAACGTCTTGCTTCTGTGGGACGGGAGCTTCACCTAGCGGTGCTTGTAGGACATAATCTTTCTTGGCAGCTATGAGGATGATCCTCAAGTTCCGGACCCAGTTCGTATAGTTGCTGCCATCGTCTTTCAGCTTGGTTTTCTCTAGGAACGCGTTGAAGTTGAGGACTATGTTGGCCAATTGATCTACAAGTCATATTGCAAAGATTTTAGACTAAGTTCATGATAATTAAGTTCATCTAATCAAATTATTAATGAACTCCCACTTAGATTAGACATCCCTCTAGTCATCTAAGTATTACATGATCCGAGTTAACTAGACCATGTCCGATCATCACGTGAGACGGACTAGTCAACGTCAGTGAACATCTTCATGTTGATCGTATCTTCTATACGACTCATGCTCGACCTTTCGGTCTTCTGTGTTCCGAGGCCATGTCTGTACATGCTAGGCTCGTCAAGTTAACCCTAAGTGTTTTGCATGTGTAAAACTGTCTTACAACCGTTGTGTGAACGTAAGGATCTATCACACCCGATCATCACGGCGTGCTTCGAAACGACGAACTTTAGCAACGGTGCACAGTTAGGGGAGAACACTTCTTGAAATTGTTATGAGGGATCATCTTATTTACTACCGTCGTTCTAAGTAAACAAGATGCAAAAACATGATAAACATCACATGCAATCAAATAATAAACGTGACATGATATGGCCAATATCACATAGCTCCTTTGATCTCCATCTTGGGGCTCCATGATCATCTTGTCACCGGCTTGACACCATGATCTCCATCATCATGATCTCCATCATCGTGTCTCCATGAAGTTGCTCGCCAACTATTACTTCTACTACTATGGCTAACGCGTTTAGCAATAAAGTAAAGTAATTTACATGGCGTTTCTTAATGACACGCATGTCATATAAAAGAATAAAGACAACTCCTATGGCTCCTGCCGGTTGTCATACTCATCGACATGCAAGTCGTGATTCCTATTACAATAGCATGAACATCTCATACATCACATATAGATCATTCATCATTAATCACAACTTTGGCCATATCATATCACAAACCACTTGCTGCAAAAACAAGTTAGGCGTCCTCTAATTGTTGTTGCAAGTTTTACGTGGCTGAATTAGGGTTCTAGCAAGAACGTCTTCTTACCTACGTTAAAGCCACAACGTGATTTGTCAACTTCTATTTACCCTTCATAAGGACCCTATTCATCGAATCCGCTCCAACTAAAGTGAGAGAGACAGACACCCGCCAGCCACCTTATGCAACTAGTGCATGTTAGTCGGTGGAACCGGTATCACGTAAGCGTACGTGTAAGGTTGGTCTGGGCCGCTTCATCCCACAATGCCGCTGAAGCAAGATAAGACTAGTAGCAGCAAGAAAGTTGACAAATCTACGCCCACAACAAATTGTGTTCTACTCGCGCAAGAAGAACTACGCATAGACCTAGCTCATGATGCCACTGTTGGGGAACGTTGCAGAAAACAAAAATTTTCCTACTCGTTTCACCAAGATCCATCTAGGAGTTCATCTAGCAACGAGACATCGGATGCATCTACATACCTTTGTAGATCGCGTGCGGAAGCGTTCTAAGAACGGTGATGATGTAGTCGTACACGACGTGATCCAAATCACCGATGACCAAGCGCCGAACGGACGGCACCTCCGCGTTCAACACACGTACGGGACGGGAGACGTCTCCTCCTACTTGATCCAGCAAGGAGGAAGGAGAAGTTGATGAAAATCCAGCAGCACGACGGCGTGGTGGTGGATGCAGGGCGTGGTGATGGAATCTACTAGGGGGGGCGGCGGCCAAGGGTGGGGGGCTTGCCCCCCAAGCAAGGGGGCGCCCCCTCTAGGGTTTCCCCCCCAACCCTAGGCGCATGGGCCCTTAGGGGATGGCGGCCCAGCCCACTTTGGGCTGGGTCCCCTCCCACTTTAGCCCATGGGGCCCCCCGGGATAGGTGGCCCCACCCGGTGGACCCCCGGGACCCTTCCGGTGGTCCCGGTACAATACCGGTGACCCCGAAACTTGTCCCGATGGCCGAAACAGCACTTCCTATATATAATTCTTTGCCTCCGGACCATTCCGGAACTCCTCGTGACGTCCGGGATCTCATCCGGGACTCCGAACAACATTCGGGTTACTGCATATACATATCTTCACAACCCTAGCGTCACCGAACCTTAAGTGTGTAGACCCTACGGGTTCGGGAGACAAGCAGACATGACCGAGACGACTCTCCGGTCAATAACCAACAGCGGGATCTGGATACCCATGTTGGCTCCCACATGCTCCACGATGATCTCATCGGATGAACCACGATGTCGAGGATTCAATCAACCCCGTATACAATTCCCTTTGTCAATCGATATGTTACTTGCCCGAGATTCGATCGTCGGTATCCCAATACCTCGTTCAATCTCGTTACCGGCAAGTCACTTTACTCGTACCGTAATGCATGATCCCGTGACCAGACACTTGGTCACTTTGAGCTCATTATGATGATGCATTACCGAGTGGGCCCAGTGATACCTCTCCATCATACGGAGTGACAAATCCCAGTCTTGATCCATGTCAACCCAACAGACACTTTCGGAGATACCCGTAGTAGACCTTTATAGTCACCCAGTTACGTTGTGATGTTTGGTATACCCAAAGCATTCCTACGGTATCCGGGAGTTACACGATCTCATGGTCTAAGGAAAAGATACTTGACATTGGAAAAACTCTAGCAAACGAACTATACGATCTTGTGCTATGTTTAGGATTGGGTCTTTTCCATCACATCATTCTCCTAATGATGTGATCTCGTTATCAATGACATCCAATGTCCATAGTCAGGAAACCATGACTATCTGTTGATCAACGAGCTAGTCAACTAGAGGCTTACTAGGGACATGTTGGTGTCTGTTATTCACACATGTATTACGATTTCCGGATAACACAATTATAGCATGAATAAAGACAATTATCATGAACAAGGAAATATAATAATAATTCTTTTATTATTGCCTCTAGGTTATATTTCCAACAGTCTCCCACTTGCACTAGAGTCAATAATCTAGTTACATTGTGATGAATCGAACACCCATGGAATTCTGGTGTTGATCATGTTTTGCTCTAGGGAGAGGTTTAGTCAACGGATCCGCTACATTCAGGTCCGTATGTACTTTACAAATCTCTATGTCTCCATCTTGAACATTTTCACGAATGGAGTTGAAGCGACGCTTGATGTGCCTTGTCTTCTTGTGAAACCTGGGCTCCTTGGCAAGAGCAATAGCTCCAGTGTTGTCACAGAAGAGCTTGATCGGCCCCGACGCATTGGGTATGACTCCTAGGTCGGTGATGAACTCCTTCACCCATATTGCTTCATGTGCTGCCTCCGAGGCTGCCATGTACTCCGCTTCACATGTAGATCCCGCCACGACGCTTTGCTTGCAACTGCACCAGCTTACTGCCCCACCATTCAAAATATACACGTATCCGGTTTGTGACTTAGAGTCATCCAGATCTGTGTCGAAGCTAGCGTCGACATAACCCTTTACGACGAGCTCTTCGTCACCTCCATAAACGAGAAACATTTCCTTAGTCCTTTTCAGGTACTTCAGGATATTCTTGACCGCTGTCCAGTGTTCCTTGCCGGGATTACTTTGGTACCTTCCTACCAAACTTACGGCAAGGTTTACATCAGGTCTGGTACACAGCATGGCATACATAATAGAACCTATGGCTGAGGCATAGGGGATGACACTCATCTCTTCTATCTCTGCTGCCGTGGTCGGACATTGAGTTGAGCTCAATTTCACACCTTGCAAAACAGGCAAGAATCCTTTCTTGGACTGATCCATTTTGAACTTCTTCAAAATCTTATCAAGATATGTGCTTTGTGAAAGACCTATGAGGCGTCTTGATCTATCCCTATAGATCTTGATGCCTAATATATAAGCAGCTTCTCCAAGGTCCTTCATTGAAAAACTCTTATTCAAGTAGGCCTTAATGCTGTCCAAAAGTTCTATATCATTTCCCATCAAAAGTATGTCATCTACATATAGTATGAGAAATGCTATAGAGCTCCCACTCACTTTCTTGTAAACACAGGCTTCTCCATAAGTCTGTGTAAACCCAAACGCTTTGATCATCTCATCAAAACGAATGTTCCAACTCCGAGATGCTTGCACCAGCCCATAAATCGAGCGTTGGAGCTTGCACACCTTGTCAGCATTTTTAGGATCGACAAAACCTTCCGGCTGCATCATATACAATTCTTCCTTAAGGAAACCATTAAGGAATGCCGTTTTGACGTCCATTTGCCAAATTTCATAATCATAAAATGAGGCAATTGCTAACATGATTCGAACGGACTTCAGCTTCGCTACCGGTGAGAAAGTCTCATCATAGTCAATCCCTTGAACTTGTCGATAACCCTTAGCGACAAGCCGAGCTTTATAGATGGTCACATTACCATCCGCGTCTGTCTTCTTCTTAAAGATCCATTTATTTTCTATGGCTCGCCGTTCTACGGGCAAGTCAGTCAAAGTCCATACTTCGTTTTCATACATGGATCCTATCTCGGATTTCATGGCTTCTAGCCATTTGTCGGAATCCGGACCCGCCATCGCTTCTTCATAGTTCGAAGGTTCACCATTGTCTAACAACATGATTTCCAAGACAGGGTTGCCGTACCACTCTGGTGCGGAACGTGTCCTCGTGGACCTTCGAATTTCAGTAGGAGCTTGATCAGAAGTATCTTGATCATTATCATTAACTTCCTCTTTAGTCGGTGCAGGTGTTGGGTAACGTTGCAGAAAACAAAAAATTTCCTACTCGTTTCACCAAGATCATCTAGGAGTTCATCTAGCAATGAGTCATTGGATGCATCTACGTACCTTGTAGATCGCGAGCGGAAGCGTTCAAAGAACGGGGATGATGTAGTCGAACACGACGTGATTCGAATCACCGGAGATCCTAGCACCGAACGGACGGCACCTCCGCGTTCAACACACGTACGGAACAGCCACGTCTCCTCCTTCTTGATCCAGCAAGGGAGGGAGGAGAGGTTGAGGGAGATGGCACCAGCAGCAGCACGACGGCGTGGTGTTGATGGAGCTGCAGTACTCCGGCAGAGCTTCGCTAAGCAATAAGGAGATGGATGAGGTGTTGGGGAGGGAGAAGGAGGCAACCAAAGGCCAAGGACTCAAGGTATGAAGTCCCTCCTCTCCCCCACTATATATAGGGGTGCCAAGGGGGGGTGGCCGGCCCTAGGAGATCCAATCTCCTAGGGGGTGCGGCGGCCAAGGGGGGTTTCCCTCCCCCCCAAGGCACCTAGGAGGTGCCTTACCCTCCTAGGACTCTTGCCCCCTTGAACCCTAGGCGCATGGGCCTATGTGGGGCTGGTGCCCTTGGCCCAAGCAGGCCAAGGCGCACCCCCTACAGCCCATGTGGCCCCCGGGGATGGGTGGCCCCACCCGGTGGGCCCCCGGGACCCCTCCGGTGGTCCCGATACAATACCGATAACCCCGAAACTTGTCCCGATGCCCGAAACAGGACTTTCCATATATAAATCTTTACCTCCGGACCATTCCGGAACTCCTCGTGACGTCCGGGATCTCATCCGGGACTCCGAACAACATTTGGGTTACTGCATATACATATCCCTACAACCCTAGCGTAACTGAACCTTAAGTGTGTAGACCCTACGGGTTCGGGAGACAAGCAGACATGACCGAGACGACTCTCCGGTCAATAACCAACAGCGGGATCTGGATACCCATGTTGGCTCCCACATGCTCCACGATGATCTCATCGGATGAACCACGATGTCGAGGATTCAATCAACCCCGTATACAATTCCCTTTGTCAATCGATATGTTACTTGCCCGAGATTCGATCGTCGGTATCCCAATACCTCGTTCAATCTCGTTACCGGCAAGTCACTTTACTCGTACCGTAATGCATGATCCCGTGACCAGACACTTGGTCACTTTGAGCTCATTATGATGATGCATTACCGAGTGGGCCCAGTGATACCTCTCCATCATACGGAGTGACAAATCCCAGTCTTGATCCATGTCAACCCAACAGACACTTTCGGAGATACCCGTAGTAGACCTTTATAGTCACCCAGTTACGTTGTGATGTTTGGTATACCCAAAGCATTCCTACGGTATCCGGGAGTTACACGATCTCATGGTCTAAGGAAAAGATACTTGACATTGGAAAAACTCTAGCAAACGAACTATACGATCTTGTGCTATGTTTAGGATTGGGTCTTTTCCATCACATCATTCTCCTAATGATGTGATCTCGTTATCAATGACATCCAATGTCCATAGTCAGGAAACCATGACTATCTGTTGATCAACGAGCTAGTCAACTAGAGGCTTACTAGGGACATGTTGGTGTCTGTTATTCACACATGTATTACGATTTCCGGATAACACAATTATAGCATGAATAAAGACAATTATCATGAACAAGGAAATATAATAATAATTCTTTTATTATTGCCTCTAGGTTATATTTCCAACAGTCTCCCACTTGCACTAGAGTCAATAATCTAGTTACATTGTGATGAATCGAACACCCATGGAATTCTGGTGTTGATCATGTTTTGCTCTAGGGAGAGGTTTAGTCAACGGATCCGCTACATTCAGGTCCGTATGTACTTTACAAATCTCTATGTCTCCATCTTGAACATTTTCACGAATGGAGTTGAAGCGACGCTTGATGTGCCTTGTCTTCTTGTGAAACCTGGGCTCCTTGGCAAGAGCAATAGCTCCAGTGTTGTCACAGAAGAGCTTGATCGGCCCCGACGCATTGGGTATGACTCCTAGGTCGGTGATGAACTCCTTCACCCATATTGCTTCATGTGCTGCCTCCGAGGCTGCCATGTACTCCGCTTCACATGTAGATCCCGCCACGACGCTTTGCTTGCAACTGCACCAGCTTACTGCCCCACCATTCAAAATATACACGTATCCGGTTTGTGACTTAGAGTCATCCAGATCTGTGTCGAAGCTAGCGTCGACGTAACCCTTTACGACGAGCTCTTCGTCACCTCCATAAACGAGAAACATTTCCTTAGTCCTTTTCAGGTACTTCAGGATATTCTTGACCGCTGTCCAGTGTTCCTTGCCAGGATTACTTTGGTACCTTCCTACCAAACTTACGGCAAGGTTTACATCAGGTCTGGTACATAGCATGGCATACATAATAGAACCTATGGCTGATGCATAGGGGATGACGCTCATCTCTTCTATATCTTCTGCCGTGGTCGGACATTGAGCTGAGCTCAATTTCATACCTTGTAACACAGGCAAGAACCCCTTCTTAGATTGATCCATATTGAACTTCTTCAATATCTTATCAAGGTATGTGCTTTGTGAAAGACCTATGAGGCGTCTCGATCTATATCTATAGATTTTGATGCCTAATATATAAGCAGCTTCTCCAAGGTCCTTCATTAGTTTTTATTCAAGTAGGCCTTGATGCTGTCCAAGAGTTCTATATCATTTCCCATCAATAGTATGTTATCTACATATAATATGAGAAATGCTACAGAGCTCCCACTCACTTTCTTGTAAACACAGGCTTCTCCATAAGTCTGTGTAAACCCAAACGCTTTGATCATCTCATCAAAGCGAATGTTCCAACTCCGAGATGCTTGCACCAGCCCATAAATCGAGCGTTGGAGCTTGCACACCTTGTCAGCATTCTTAGGATCGACAAAACCTTCCGGCTGCATCATATACAATTCTTCCTTAAGGAAACCATTAAGGAATGCCGTTTTGACGTCCATTTGCCATATCTCATAATCGTAGAATGCGGCAATTGCTAACATGATTCGGACGGACTTTAGCTTCGCTACCGGTGAGAAAGTCTCATCGTAGTCAACCCCTTGAACTTGTCGATAACCCTTAGCGACAAGTTGAGCTTTATAGATGGTCACATTACCATCCGTGTCTGTCTTCTTCTTAAAGATCCATTTATTTTCTATGGCTCGCCGTTCAACGGGCAAGTCAGTCAAAGTCCATACTTCATTTTCATACATGGATCCTATCTCGGATTTCATGGCTTCTAGCCATTTGTCGGAATCCGGTCCCGCCATTGCTTCTTCATAGTTCGAAGGTTCACCGTTGTCTAACAACATGATTTCCAAGACAGGGTTGCCGTACCACTCTGGTGCGGAACGTGTCCTTGTGGACCTTCGAATTTCAGTAGGAGCTTGATCAGAAGTATCTTGATCATTATCATTAACTTCCTCTCTAGTCGGTGCAGGCACCTCAGGAACATTTTCTTGAGTTACGCCATTTGCCGGTTCAAGAGGTAATACTTCATCAAGCTCTACTTTCCTCCCACTTACTTCTTTCGAGAGAAACTCTTTCTCCAGAAAGAGTCCATTCTTGGCAACAAAGATCTTGCCTTCGGATCTTAGGTAGAAGGTATACCCAATAGTTTCTTTAGGGTATCCTATGAAGACGCATTTTTCCGACTTGGGTTCGAGCTTCTCAGGTTGAAGTTTCTTGACATAAGCATCGCATCCCCAAACTTTTAGAAACGACAGCTTAGGTTTCTTCCCAAACCATAATTCATACGGTGTCGTCTCAACGGATTTCGACGGAGCCCTATTTAAAGTGAATGCGGCAGTCTCTAAAGCATAGCCCCAAAAAGATAACGGTAAATCGGTAAGAGACATCATAGATCGCACCATATCTAATAGAGTGCGATTACGACGTTCGGACACACCATTACACTGAGGTGTTCCAGGCGGCGTGAGTTGTGAAACTATTCCACATTTTCTTAAGTGTGTTCCAAACTCGTGACTCAAGTATTCTCCTCCACGATCTGATCGTAGAAACTTGATCTTCCTGTCACGTTGATTCTCAACCTCACTCTGAAATTCCTTGAACTTTTCAAAGGTTTCAGACTTGTGTTTCATTAAGTAGACATACCCATATCTACTCAAGTCATCAGTGAGGGTGAGAACATAACAATAGCCACCGCGAGCCTCAACACTCATTGGACCGCACACATCAGTATGTATGATTTCCAATAAGTTGGTTGCTCGCTCCATTGTTCCTGAGAACGGAGTCTTGGTCATTTTACCCATAAGGCATGGTTCGCACGTGTCAAATGATTCATAATCAAGAGACTCTAAAAGTCCATCTGCATGGAGCTTCTTCATGCGTTTGACACCTATGTGACCAAGGCGGCAGTGCCACAAGTATGTGGGACTATCATTATCAACCTTACATCTTTTGGTACTCACACTATGAATATGTGTAGCAATACGCTCGAGATTCATTAAGAATAAACCATTTACCATAGGAGCATGACCATAAAACATATCTCTCATATAAATGGAACAACCATTATTCTCAGATTTAAATGAGTAGCCATCTCGAATTAAACGAGATCCCGATACAATGTTCATGCTCAAAGCTGGCACTAAATAACAATTATTGAGGTTTAAAACTAATCCCGTAGGTAAATGTAGAGGTAGCGTGCCGACGGCGATCACATCGACCTTGGAACCATTCCCGACGCGCATTGTCACCTCGTCCTTCGCCAGTCTCCGCTTATTCCGTAGCTCCTGCTGTGAGTTACAAATGTGAGCAACGACATCGGTATCAAATACCCAGGAGTTACTGCGAGTATTGGTAAGGTACACATCAATTACATGTATATCAAATATACCTTTGGTGTTGCCGGCCTTCTTGTCCGCTAGGTATTTGGGGCAGTTCCGCTTCCAGTGACCCTTCCCTTTGCAATAAAAGCACTTTGTCTCAGGCTTGGGTCCATTCTTTGACTTCTTCCCGGCAGCCTGCTTGCCGGGCGCGGCAACTTCCTTGCCGTCCTTCTTGAAGTTCTTTTTACCCTTGCCCTTCTTGAACTTAGTGGTTTTATTGACCATCAACACTTGATGTTCCTTCTTGACTTCTACCTCCGCTGATTTCAGCATTGAGAACAACTCAGGAATGGTCTTTTGCATCCCCTGCATGTTGAAGTTCATCACAAAGCTCTTGTAGCTTGGTGGAAGCGACTGGAGGATTCTGTCAATGACCGCATCATCCGGGAGATTAACTCCCAGCTGAGACAAGCGGTTATGTAACCCAGACATAGTGAGTATGTGCTCACTGACAGAACTATTTTCCTCCATCTTATAGCTGAAGAACTTATCGGAGACTTCATATCTCTCGATCCGGGCATGAGCTTGAAAAACCATTTTCAGCTCTTCGAACATCTCATATGCTCCATGTCTCTCAAAACGCTTTTGGAGCCCCGGCTCTAAGTTGTAAAGCATGCCGCACTGAACGAGGGAGTAGTCGTCAACACGTGTCTGCCAAGCGTTCATAACGTCTTGGTTCTGTGGGACGGGAGCTTCACCTAGCGGTGCTTGTAGGACATAATCTTTCTTGGCAGCTATGAGGATGATCCTCAGGTTCCGTACCCAGTTCGTATAGTTGCTGCCATCGTCTTTCAGCTTGGTTTTCTCTAGGAACGCGTTGAAGTTGAGGACTACGTTGGCCATTTGATCTACAAGTCATATTGCAAAGATTTTAGACTAAGTTCATGATAATTAAGTTCATCTAATCAAATTAATAATGAACTCCCACTTAGATTAGACATCCCTCTAGTCATCTAAGTATTACATGATCCGAGTTAACTAGACCATGTCCGATCATCACGTGAGACGGACTAGTCAACGTCGGTGAACATCTTCATGTTGATCGTATCTTCTATACGACTCATGCTCGACCTTTCGGTCTTCTGTGTTCCGAGGCCATGTCTGTACATGCTAGGCTCGTCAAGTTAACCCTAAGTGTTTTGCATGTGTAAAACTGTCTTACACCCGTTGTATGTGAACGTAAGGATCTATCACACCCAATCATCACGGCGTGCTTCGAAACGACGAACTTTAGCAACGGTGCACAGTTAGGGGAGAACACTTCTTGAAATTGTTATGAGGGATCATCTTATTTACTACCGTCGTTCTAAGTAAACAAGATGCAAAAACATGATAAACATCACATGCAATCAAATAATAAACGTGACATGATATGGCCAATATCACATAGCTCCTTTGATCTCCATCTTGGGGCTCCATGATCATCTTGTCACCGCTTGACACCATGATCTCCGTCATCATGATCTCCATCATCGTGTCTCCATGAAGTTGCTCGCCAACTATTACTTCTACTACTATGGCTAACGCGTTTAGCAATAAAGTAAAGTAATTTACATGGCGTTTCTTAATGACACGCATGTCATATAAAAGAATAAAGACAACTCCTATGGCTCCTGCCGGTTGTCATACTCATCGACATGCAAGTCGTGATTCCTATTATAATAGCATGAACATCTCATACATCACATATAGATCATTCATCATTCATCACAACTTTGGCCATATCATATCACAAACCACTTGCTGCAAAAACAAGTTAGGCGTCCTCTAATTGTTGTTGCAAGTTTTACGTGGCTGAATTAGGGTTCTAGCAAGAACGTCTTCTTACCTACGTTAAAGCTACAACGTGATTTGTCAACTTCTATTTACCCTTCATAAGGACCCTGTTCATCGAATCCGCTCCAACTAAAGTGAGAGAGACAGACACCCGCCAGCCACCTTATGCAACTAGTGCATGTTAGTCGGTGGAACCGGTCTCACGTAAGCGTACGTGTAAGGTTGGTTTGGGCCGCTTCATCCCACAATGCCGCTGAAGCAAGATAATACTAGTAGCGGCAAGAAAGTTGACAAATCTACGCCCACAACAAATTGTGTTCTACTCGCGCAAGAAGAACTACGCATAGACCTAGCTCATGATGCCACTGTTGGGGAACGTTGCAGAAAACAAAAATTTTCCTACTCGTTTCACTAAGATCCATCTAGGAGTTCATCTAGCAACGAGACATCGGATGCATCTACATACCTTTGTAGATCGCGTGCGGAAGCGTTCTAAGAACGGTGATGATGTAGTCGTACACGACGTGATCCAAATCACCGATGACCAAGCGCCGAACGGACGGCACCTCCGCGTTCAACACACGTACGGGATGGGAGACGTATCCTCCTACTTGATCCAGCAAGGAGGAAGGAGAAGTTGATGAAAATCCAGCAGCACGACGGCGTGGTGGTGGATGCAGGGCGTCACAGTAGCAGGGCTTCGCCTATACTACGAGGGAGAGACGTAACGGGGAGAGGGGGAGGCGCCAGGGGCTGGGGTATGAAGTCCCTCCTCTCCCTCACTATATATAGGGGTGCCAAAGGGGGGGGGCGCCGGCCCTAGTAGATGGAATCTACTAGGGGGGGCGGCGGCCAAGGGTGGGGGGCTTGCCCCCCAAGCAAGGGGGCGCCCCCTCTAGGGTTTTCCCCCCAACCCTAGGCGCATGGGCCCTTGGGGGGTGGCGGCCCAGCGCACTTTGGGCTGGGTCCCCTCCCACTTCAGCCCATGGGGCCCCCCGGGATAGGTGGCCCCACCCGGTGGACCCCCAGGACCCTTCCGGTGGTCCCGGTACAATACCGGTGACCCCGAAACTTGTCCCGATGGCCGAAACAGCACTTCCTATATATAATTCTTTACCTCCGGACCATTCCGGAACTCCTCGTGATGTTCGAGATCTCATCCGGGACTCCGAACAACATTCGGGTTACTGCATATACATATCTTCACAACCCTAGCGTCACCGAACCTTAAGTGTGTAGACCCTACGGGTTCGGGAGACAAGCAGACATGACCGAGATGACTCTCCGGTCAATAACCAACAGCGGGATCTGGATACCCATGTTGGCTCCCACATGCTCCACGATGATCTCATCGGATGAACCACGATGTCGAGGATTCAATCAACCCCGTATACAATTCCCTTTGTCAATCGATATGTTACTTGCCCGAGATTCGATCGTCGGTATCCCAATACCTCGTTCAATCTCGTTACCGGCAAGTCACTTTACTCGTACCGTAATGCATGATCCCGTGACCAGACACTTGGTCACTTTGAGCTCATTATGATGATGCATTACCGAGTGGGCCCAGTGATACCTCTCCGTCATACGGAGTGACAAATCCCAGTCTTGATCCATGTCAACCCAACAGACACTTTCGGAGATACCCGTAGTAGACCTTTATAGTCACCCAGTTACGTTGTGACGTTTGGTATACCCAAAGCATTCCTACGGTATCCGGGAGTTACACGATCTCATGGTCTAAGGAAAAGATACTTGACATTGGAAAAACTCTAGCAAACGAACTATACGATCTTGTGCTATGTTTAGGATTGGGTCTTGTCCATCACATCATTCTCCTAATGATGTGATCTCGTTATCAATGACATCCAATGTCCATAGTCAGGGAACCATGACTATCTGTTGATCAACGAGCTAGTCAACTAGAGGCTTACTAGGGACATGTTGGTGTCTGTTATTCACACATGTATTACGATTTCCGGATAACACAATTATAGCATGAATAAAGACAATTATCATGAACAAGGAAATATAATAATAATGCTTTTATTATTGCCTCTAGGGCATATTTCCAACAGACATGTCCTTCACTTAGAAAACCTGCGCCACATCATTGGCTAGGACGAATGGTTTGTCTGCATACGCAAGATTGTTGAGATCCACTGTTGTCATTCCGTACTGCGGGTCTTCCGTTACCCCGCCTCGTGTCATATTGACCCATTTGCACCGAAACAAAGGGACTGTCAAACCACATCCATAGTCAAGTTCCCATATTTTCTCTATGTAACCATAATATGTTTCCTTTCCTGTCTTGGTTGCTGCATCAAAGCAGACACCACTGTTTTGGTTGGTGCTCTTCTTATCTTGGGCGATCATGTAAAATATATTCCCATTTATCTCATACCCTTTGAAAGTCATTATATTCGAAGGTGGGAACTGGGACAACAAGTACATGTCATCTTCAATAGGGCATCATGCAAGGCACATGTCTGCAACCAACTAGCGAAAGTCCCCGTTTGTTCACATGTAATCCAGTCGTCAGACTGCTCCGGGTGTTTGGAGCGTTGAAAATTCTTGTGTTCCTCCATATACAGAGCCACCAATGAGGAATTTTGTATAACTATGTAGTGTGCTTGAGTGAGAGAATGCCCGTCCATACATATTATTTGTTTTGGTCCTAGCATGCCATTTCCACCCAGTCTGCCCTTATCCTGCGATTTAGGAACACCAATTGGCTTAAGGTCAGGAATAAAGTCAATATAAAACTCAATGACCTCCCCATTTTCATGGCCCTTCGAGATGCTTCCTTCTGGCCTAGCACAGTTATGAACATATTTCTTTAAGACTCCCATGAACCTCTCAAAGGGGAACATATTGTGTAGAAATACAGGACCCAAAACGTTAATCTCTTCGCTTAGGTGAACTAGGACGTGTGTCATGATGTTGAAGAAGGATGGTGGGAACACCAAACTCAAAACTAATAAGACATTGCACCAAATCATTCTCTAACCTTGGTATGATTTCTAGATCGATTACCTTCTGAGAGATTGCATTGAGGAATGTGCATAGCTTCACAATGGCTAATCGAATGTTTTCTGGTAGAAGCCCCCTCAATGCAACCGGAAGCAGTTATGTTATAATCACGTGGAAGACATGAGACTTTAGGTTCTGGAACTTTTTCTCTGCCATATCTATTATTCCCTTTATATTCGACGAGAAGCCAGACGGTACCTTCATACTGAGCAGGCATTCAAAGAAGATTTCCTTCTCTTCTTTGGTAAGAGCGTAGCTGGCATGACCCTGATGTATGCCGTCTTTTCTGTGCATACGTTGTTGGTCCTCCCGTGCCTCCAGTGTATCTTTTGTCTTCCCATACACGCCCAAGAAGCCAAGCAGGGTCACGCAAAGATTCTTCGTCACATGTATCACGTCGATTGGGGAGCGGACCTCTAGGTCTTTCCATTAGGGCAGGTCCCAAAATATAGATTTCTTCTTCCACATGGGTGTGCATCCATCAGCGTCATTCGAACAGGTTGTCTGCAGGATACTTTCCAAAGATTACCTTCAAATCCTTGACCATATCATGTACATCAACACCAGTACAATGGCGAGGCTTCGTCCGATGATCCGCCACACCTTTGAAATGCTTGCCTTTCTTTCTTACGGGATGCCTGCTCGAAAGAAATCGATGATGTCCCAGGTACACATTCTTCCCTACAATTATCCAAATATATACAGTCGGTACCATCCAAACAATGTGTGAATGCACGGTATCCTTTGTTTGTTTGTCCTGAAAGGTTATTGAGAGCAGGCCAATCATTGATGGCCATGAACAGCAATGCATTTAGGTCAAATTCTTCCTGTCTGTGCTCATCCCACGCACCTACACCTGTTCCATTCCACAGTTGTAAGATTTCTTCAACTAATGGCCTTAGGTACACATCAATGTCATTTCCGGGTTGCTTAGGGCCTTAGATGAGCACTGGCATCATAATGAACTTCCGCTTCATGCACAACCAAGGAGGAAGGTTATACAAACATAGAGTCACATGCCAGGTGCTATGGTTGCTGCTCTGCTCCCCAAAAGGATTAATGCCATCTGCGCTTAGACCAAACCATAAGTTCCTTGCGTCACCTACAAACTCCTTCCTGTACTTTCTCTCTATTTTTCTCTACTGTGACCCATCAGCGGGTAGTCTCAACTTTCCATCTTTCTTACGGTCTTCTCTATGCCATCGCGTTTCCTTGGCATGCTCTTTATTTAGGAACAAACGTTTCAACCATGGTATTATAGGAGCATATACCACATCACCTTTACAGGAATCTTCTTCCCGGGGCGCTCGCCCTCGACATCACCAGGGTCATCGCGGCTGATCTTATAGCGCAATGCACCGCATACCATGCACGTGTTTAAATATGCGTACTCACCGCGGTAGAGGATGCAGTCATTAGGGCATGCATGTACCTCTAACCCTAGAGGGCAGGCAACCTTCTTTGCTTCGTACGTACTCTCGAGCAAATCGTTGTCCTTTGGAAGCATCTTCTTTAACTTTACCAGCAACTTTCCAAATGCCTTGTCAGATACACCATTCTCTGCCTTCCATTGCAGAAATTCCAGTGTGGTGCCCAGCTTTTTATTGTCAGTTCACAATTCGGGTACAACAATTTCTTGTGCTCCTCTAACATGCGCTGCAAATTCTTCTTCTAGTTTGCACTCGCGCAGTTTCTCTCTGCATCGGCAATGGCCTAACCTAGATCATCAGTTGGCACATCTGATGCCTCATTTTCAGCTTCTTCCCGCATTGCCGGCTCAGCTTCTTCCCCCATTGTTGTATCATTGTATTCAGGGAACCCATGGCCAGTATAGCTATCATCGTCCTCTTCTTCTTCTTCTTCATTTTCTTCCATCATAACCCCTCTTTCTCTGTGCTTGCTCCAAACAATATAGTGGGGCATGAAACCGGACTCAAATAGGTGGACGCGAATGGTTCTTGAGTTAGAGTAATTGTGATCATTCTTACAGCCAGCACATGGACAAGGCATAAAACCATCCACCCGCTTGTTTTCGTGAGCCACAATCAGAAAAGTATGCAGGCCCTCAATGAACTGGGGAGAGCATCGGTCATCGTACATCCATTGCCGGCTCATCTTCATTACACAACACCGAATAGACCAAATTAATACAAGTTCATACATAAAGTTCATACAATACTTATTCTCATAAAGCAAACATATAAATAACTCTCTAGCTAAAGAATTTAAATGCAACAACAAATGCGATCAAGATCGCAACTAAGGTAATAATTGATCCAACAGCATAATGATACCAAGCCTCACTATCAATGGCATATTTTCTAATATTTCTAATCTTCAAGCGCATTTTCTCCATCTTGATCTTGTGATCATCGACGACATCGGCAACATGCAACTCCAATTCCATCTTCTCCCGCTCAATTATTTTCAATTTCTATTTCAAATACTCATTTTCTCTTTCAACTAAATTTAACCTCTCGACAATAGGGTCGGTTGGAATTTCCGATTCACATACCTCCTAGATAAAAATATCTATGTCAACTTGATGGGCATAATTTGTCATAAACACGAAATGCAACAAAATAGTTATAAAAGAAAATATACCACATCTGAATCATAACCCGGACGAGGGCCGGCGGGGAGGAATAACAAAACCATGGCACTATGAATAACAAACAACGTACGGGTAAGATAATTATACAAGTAACTATATATCTTATACAAGTAACTATATATCTAAATCACACAAACATGATTTTTTATATAAAAAAGATAAGAACAAGAGGCTCACCCCACAAGGTGGTGCCGGCGACAGGACGGTGCAGACGATCAACGGTGGTTAGGACGGAGACGGGAAGGCACTAAGTGAACCACACCTACATATGCAAACTAAGAGTTATTTTGAGCTCAAATTGCATATAAATCAAATAAACTACCACATATAATTCCTCCCAAATTACTAAACCCCACAAATTAATGACTATATAAAGCATTGCAAAAGCTAATCTAGCAATGAGAGATGAAAGGACAAAGTTGCTTACCTTTGTGATCACTTGAATGGATGGGGGGCTTCAAATCTTGACAAAATTTGGGCAAAATGTGAGATGAGCTCGATGTAGAGGGGAAGAACAGGGAGGATAGGGGAAAGGGGAAAACCAAAGAGAGCTCGATCGCGGGTGGTCGAAGGGTTGATATAGTACGACCTTTAGCACTGGTTCGTGCCTCGAACCGGCACTAAATGTGCTAGAGGGGCCCCAGACTAACAGCATCCTGCCACCACTCTCTTTAATACTGGTTCGTGGCACGAACTGGTGCTAAAGGTTCGCCACGAACATGTACTAATGAGAGCGGCCCTACTAGCCGTTGGAACCGGCACTAATGAGCTGAACATTTGACCCTTTTTCTACTAGTGTAAGTAATTCTGAAGGTACTAACCCGAACGTTGTCAATGGACAACGAATTAAGCATTATATCTCAGGTATGCCTATTAATGTTGAAAGTAATGTTATCTAACTTTGACACCGGAAGAACACATAACAGAGTCCTTCTGGAACACTCCAGAATTGTGAAAATAAGGAGGTATGTGATACGGTAAGTAAACGGACTCCGAAAAATCCGCAAAAATATTTTTTATCAGTTTTGGAATATTTTAGAATTTTTGAAATAAAGAAACTTCCAGTAAGCGTCCCCTGCTGGGAACAAGACACTAGGGCGCGTCAGGCTTGCCTCACGTGCCCAGGTGGGTTGTGCCCACCTGGGACACCTTTCGTACTCTGCTTTCTTCTGTATGCTTGTCCTTCAAGATAAAAAATCTATATATACTTCCCGACCCTGTTAACCACCATATCACGGAGAAATCCTATTTTCTATTTTCTTTGTTGTTTTGTGTCAGATCCCATCTACCATGGCTGCCTCAAGCTCATCCAAGGACAAGTTCTTCAATAACGTCATCAACCCATATCTGCAGGATGTGGTGCAGCACCCTCAGGTCATTGAGATGCATGAGGGGGTGCTTCACCTTCACGATGTGCCCTATCCCAAGGGGACGGGAACCATGGAGGCTAGGCTCGAAGCCATGGAGCAATATGTCTTCCGGTGCAAGGGGATGGTGGAGCGTGGACTCCATGCCAATCACCTCATGATCACGGACCTCTCCCGTGATCTCAAGGTGGATGGCAAGCCCGTGAAGGACATCATCTTCACCCTCAACGAGCAAATCAACTTCCTCCAAAGCCAGATCTACGACCTTGAGAACCAAGTCTTTTAATATGAGGTGAGGATTAAAGGTATGAGTTTGGCTGCTAGTTGCAGGACCCGTGAGACTCACTCCTTCTCTTATGACTGTGGACCACTGCCATGGAAATCCGAGGGAAAGATCTCTTCTTCATCATCATCACCACTATCTTCTTCACGACCAAAGGAGAACTGAGTATCGGGTATGGGCACTCCCCTTGGCTTCCACCAAGCTTGGGAGAGGTACCCTGGTATCGTATCATCCCATTATCTTTTTGCTTTTACTTATCTTAGTTCGATCTTTTTGCTTTAGATGAAATAAATTTTAGTTCAATCCTTTCTTCTTTGAGAGTTTGCTTAGTGATCTATCCTTGTAATCGTGTGCAAGTTATATAATAAAGTTTAGTTTAAGTTTTTTCTTTCTTTAATTTCATGTTGCAAATAAAGAAAAGAAATAAGAAAGAAAGAAAAAGAAAAAGGAAATAAATAAAAGAAAGGAAATAAATCGATAAGATCATATACTAATCCTATGGTAGGTGATGGCACCACATAAGGAAAAGTATAAGTAGGAAATTTTATTAGAGATTGACAAATAGCATTACTCAATGATGCAACTCATGAAAGAATTAATAAGGGATAGGAAGATTCACATATAAATATACTATCCTAGAAATATTTTGTGTTTGTGAGCCCTCATAAAAATATTATATGCCAAAATTGCTGACGTTGGACAAGCAAGACAACGTAATTGTTTATGTGTTTTTATATTCACATAGAAGTCATATTTTCATAGATCCTTTAACATGTGATGCTTGCCCCCTATCTCTGCTAGCCAAAAATTCCGCACTAAGTAGAGATACTATTTTTGTATCAGAAAAACCCTTAAACCCAAATCTTTTTCAAATGTCTACCATACCTACATAGGGATTGAGCAAGATCCCTCAAGTAAGTTGTCATCAGTGCAAAAAGGCAATAAATATTGCATCTAAATCTGTGAGATCATTTATTGTAAGAGAAAATTGAGCGTTGTACGAACTTAGATGACAAAGAATAAAAGCGACACACTGCATAATAAAGGTTGTCATCTTAAGGGTCAATACGGTTCTTTTGCAATAAGGGATTGAGCATACAAACAAATAAGCGCATGGCAACCTCTGCTTCCCTCTGCGAAGGGCCTATCTTTTACTTTTATGTATTTAATTTTAGTCAAAGAGTCAAAATTTTCCTTCTACTCCTTTTTATTTTTCTCCCTTGGCAAGCCTCATGTGGTGAGGAAAGATCTAGGCACATATGTCCAGTTGAATATAGATAGCATGAGTTATTATTGTTGACATCACCCTTAAGGTGAGTATGTTGGGAGGCGAAACCATAAGCCTCTATCTTTCTATGTGTCCGGTTGAAACATTTTGCTCATGTGTACGCGGTGAGTGTTAGCAATCATATAAGACTATATGATGGTTGAGTATGTGGACTTGCCTAAAGGCTCCGACACGTGACCCTTCCTGAAAAGATGATGAATTGTAGTTGCAAAGTTGTCTGGGAACATAGTTTGTTGGTTTTTAATAGAGTTTTTGCATTATACTTCGATTGTGTGTTGAACTATTACTTATTCATGGGAAGTGTATGATAAAAGTGTTGGGGAACGTCCTAATTTCAAAACAATTCCTACGCACACGCAAGATCCATCAAGGTGATGCATAGCAACGAGAGGGGAAGAGTGTTGTCCACACACCCTCGTAGACCGTAAGCGGAAGCGTTGTGACAACGCGGTTGATGTAGTCATACGTCTTCACGATCCGACCGATCCTAGCACTGAAGGTACGGCACCTCCGCGATCTGCACACGTTCAGCTCGGTGACGTCCCGCGAACTCTAGATCCAGCTGAGTGTCGAGGGAGAATTTCGTTAGCACAACTCCGTGATGACGGTGATGATGAAGCTACCGGCGCAGGGCTTCGCCAAAGCACTGCAACGATATGACCAAGGTGGATTATGGTGGAGGGGGGCACCGCACACGGCTAAACAATGTCAACTTGTGTATTCTACGGTGCCCCCTGCCCCCGTATATAAAGGAGCAAGGGGGAGGCCGGCCGTCCTTATGGCGTGCCAAGGAGGGGGGAATCCTCCTCCTAGTAGGAGTAGGATTCCTCCTTTCCTAGTCCTACTAGGAGGGGGAAGGAAGGAATGGGAGAGAATAAGGAAAAGGGGGGCGCCACCCCCTCCTAGTCCAATTCGGACTCAAGGGGAGGGGGCGCGCGGCCTGCCCTGGCAGCCCCTCTCTCTCTCTCCGAGGGGTTCTGTTAACCCTCCAGCACTCCGATTTTACCCGAAACCACCCGGAACACTTCTGGTGTCCGAATATAGCCGTCCAATATATCAATCTTTATGTCTCAACCATTTCAAGGCTCCTCGTCATGTCTGTGATCACATCCGAGAGTCCGAACTGCCTTTGGTACATCAAAACACATAAACTCATAATACCGATAGTCATCGAACGTTAAGCGTGCGGACCCTACCGGTTCAAGAAATATGTAGACATGACCTAGACTCATCACCGGTCAATAACCAATAGAGGAACCTGGATGGTCATATTGGTTCCTACATATTCTACGAAGATCTTTATCGGTCAAACTGCATAACAACATACGTTGTTCCCTTTGTCATCGGTATGTTACTTGCCCCAGATTCGGTCGTCGGTATCTCAATACCTAGTTCAGTATCGTTACTGGCAAGTCTCTTTACTCAATCTGTAGTGCTACATCTCGTACCTACCTCAATAGTTACATTGCTTGCAAGGTTTATAGTGATGTGCATTACCGAGAGGGCCCAGAGACACCTCTCTGATACATAGAGTGACAAATCCTAATCTCGATCTATGACAACTCAACAAACACCATCGGAGACACCTGTAGAGCATCTTTATAGTCACCCAGTTACGTTGTGACGTTTGATAGCACACTAAGTGTTCCTCCGGTATTCAGGAGTTGCATTATCTCATAGTCATAGGAACATGTATAAGTTATGGAGAAAGCAATAGCAGTAAACTAAACGATCATCGTGCTAAGCTAATGGATGGGTCAAGTCAATCACATCATTCTCTAATTATGTGATCCCGTTCATCAAATGACAACTCTTTGTCCATGGCTAGAAAACTTAACCACCTTTGATCAACGAGCTAGTCAAGTAGAGGCATACAAGTGACACTCTATTTGTCTATGTATTCACACATGTACTAAGTTTCCGGTTAATACAATTCTAGCATGAATAATAAACATTTATCATGATATAAGGAAATATAAATAACAACTTTATTATTGCCTCTAGGGCATATTTGCTTCATTCTCCCACTTGCACTAGAGTCAATAATCTAGATTACATTGTAATGATTCTAACACCCATGGAGTCTTGGTACTGAACATGTTTTGCTCGTGAGAGAGGCTTAGTCAATGGGTCTGCAACATTCAGATCCGTATGTATTTTGCAAATTTTCTATGTCTACAATACTCTGCACGGAGCTACTCTAGCTAATTGCTCCCACTATCAATATGTATCAAGATTAAGACTTAGAGTCATCTAGATCGGTGTCAAAAGCTTGCATCGACGTAACTCTTTATGACGAACTCTTTTATCACCTCCATAACCAAGAAATATTTCCTTAGTCCTCTAAGGATAATTTTGACCACTATCCAGTGATCTACTCCTAGATCACTATTGTACTCCCTTTGCCAAAATCATGCTAAGGTATACAATCGGTCTGGTAAACAGCATAGCATACTTTATAGAACCTATGACTGAGGCATAGGGAATGGATTTTCATTGTCTTTCTATTTTCTGCCGTGGTCGGGTTTTAAGTCTGACACAACTTCACACCTTGTAACATAGGCAAGAACTCTTTCTTTGCTTGATCCATTTTGAACTTCTTCAAAACTTTATCAAGGTATGTGCTTTGTGGAAGTCCAATTAAGCGTCTTGATCTATCTCTATAGATCTTGATGCCCAATATATAAGCAGCTTCACCGAGGTCTTTCATTGAAAAATTCTTATTCAAGTATCCTTTTTTGCTATTCAGAAATTCAGTATCATTTCTGATTAGCAATATGTCATCCACATATAATATCAGAAATGCTACAGAGCTCCCACTCACCTTTTGTAAATGAAGGCTTCTCGAAAAGTCTGTATAAAACCATATGCTTTGATCACACTATCAAAGCGTATATTCCAACTCCGAGAGGCTTGCACCAGTCCATAAATGGATCACTGGAGCTTGCACACTTTGTTAGAACCTTTTGGATAGACAAAACCTTCTGGTTGCATCATATACAACTCTTCTTTAAGATATCCATTAAGGAATGCATTTTTGACATCCATTTGCCAAATTTCATAATCATAAAATGCGGCAATTGCTAGCATGATTCGGGCAGACTTAAGCATCGCTACGGGTGAGAAGGTCTCATCATAATCAATTCCTGGAACTTGTCAAAAACCTTTCGCAACAAGTCGAGCTTTGTAGACAGTAATATTACCATCATCGTCAATCTTCTTCTTGAAGATCCATTTATTCTCTATGGCCTGCTGATCATCAGGAAGTCAACCAAAGTCCACACTTTGTTCTCATACATGGATCCCATCTCAGATTTCATGGCCTCAAGCCATTTTGTGGAATCTGGGCTCATCATTGCTTCCTCATAGTTCATAGGTTCGTCATGGTCAAGTAACATGACCTCCAAAATAGGATTACCGTACCACTCTGGTGTGGATCTTACTTTGGTTGACCTACGAGGTTCGACAGTAACTTGATCAGAAGTTTCATGATCATCATCATTAACTTCCTCACTTATTGGTGTAGGAATCACTGGAACTGATTTCTGTGATGAACTACTCTCCAATAAGGGAGTAGGTACAATTACCTCGTCAAGTTCTACTTTCCTCCCACTCACTTATTTAGAGAGAAACTCATTATCTAGAAAGGATCCATTCTTAGCAACGAATATCTTTCCTTCGGATCTGTGATAGAAGGTGTACCCAATAGTTTCCTTTGGGTATCCTATGAAGACACATTTCTCCGATTTGGGTTCGAGCTTATCAGTTTGAAGCTTTTTCACATAAGTATTGTAGCCCCAAAATTTAAGAAACGAAAACTTGGGTTTATTGCCAAACCATAGTTCATAAGGTGTCGTCTCAACGGATTTTGATGGTGCCCTATTTAACGCGAATGCAATTGTCTCTAAAGCATAACTCCAAAACGATAGCGGTAAATCAGTCAGAGACAACAAAGATCACACCATATCTAAAAAAGTGTGGTTACAACGTTCGAACACACCATTACGTTGTGGTGTTCCAGGTGGCGTGAGTTCCGAAACTATTCCACATTGTTTCAAATGAAGACCAAACTTATAACTAAAAAATTCACCTCCACGATCAGACCGTAGAAACTTAATTTTCTTGTTACGATGATTTTCCTCTTCACTCTGAAATCTTTGAACTTTTCAAATGTTTTAGACTTATGTTTCATCAAGTAGATATAAGTGTATCACTACGATCCGTTTGTATATCATTATCTGCTCAAATATTATGAAGGTAAGAAAATGATGATACCCGCCGCGAGCATCAACACTCATCGAACCGCATACATCCATATGTATTATTTCCAACAAGTTTGTTGCTCGCTCCATTGTTCTGGAGAACGGAGTCTTAGTCATCCTGCCCATGAGGCATGGTTCGCAAGCATCAAGTGATTCATAATCAAGTGATTCCAAAAGTCCATCAACATGGAGTTTCTTCATGCACTTTACACCAATATGACCTAAATGGCAGTGCCACAAATAAGTTGCACTATCATTATCAACTTTGGATATTTTGGCATCAATATTATGAATATGTGTATCACTACGATCGAGATTCAATAAACCATTTATATTAAGTGTATGACCATAGAAGGTTTTATTCATGTCAAAAGAACAACAATTATTCTTTGAGTTAAATGAATAACTGTATTGCAATAAACATGATCCAATCATATTCATGCTCAACGCAAACACCAAATAACATTTATTTTAGGTCCAACACTCATCCCGAAGGTAAAAGGAGTGTGCGATGGTGATCTTATCAACCTTGGAATCATTTCCAACACACATCGTCACCTTGCCCTTAACTAGTCTCTGTTCATTTTGCAACTCCTATTTCGAGTTACTAGTCTTAGAAACTGAACCGGTATCAAATACCCTGGCGTTACTATGAACACTAGTAAAGTACACATCAATAACATGTATATCAAATATACTTTTGTTCACTTTTCCATCCTTCTTATCCGCCAAGTATTTGAGGTAGTTCCACTTCTAATGACCATTCCCTTTACAGTAGAAGCACTCAGTTTCAGGCTTAGGTCTAGCTTTGGGCTTCTTCACGGGATTGGCAACTTGCTTGCCATTCTTCTTGAGGTTCCCTTTCTTTCCCTTGCCCTTTTACTTGAAACTAGTGGTCTTGTCAACCATCAACACTTGATGCTTTTTCTTGATTTCTAGATTCCCCAATTTCAACATCGTGAAGAGCTTGGGAATCGTTTCCTTTGTCCCTTGCATATTATAGTTCATCACGAAGTTCTAGTAACTTGGTGATAGTGACTAGAGAACTCTGTCAATCACTATCTTATCTAGAGGATTAACTCTCACTTGATTCAAGTGATTGTAGTACTCAAACATTCTGAGCACATGCTCACTAGCTAAGCTATTCTCCTCCATCTTGTAGGCGAAGTACTTGTTAGAGGTCTCATACCTCTTAACACGGACATGAGTCTGAAATACCAATTTCAGCTCTTGGAACATCTCATATGCTCCTTGGTGTTCAAAACATTTTTGAAGTCCGGTTCTAAGCCGTAAAGCATGGCGCACTAAACTATCAAGTAGTCATCATACCGAGCTTTTCAAACGTTCATAACGTCTGCATCTGCTCCTACAAATGGTTTGTCACCTAGCGGTGCATCAAGGACATAATTCTTCTGTGCAGCAATGAGGATAATCCTCAGATCATGGACCCAGTCCGCGTCATTGCTACTATCATCTTTCAACTTATTTTTCTCTAGGAACATACCAAAAATAAAACAGGGGATCTATACGCGAGCTATTTATCTACAACATAGATATGCAAAAACTACCATGACTAAGTTCATGATGAATTATAGTTCAATTAATCATATTACTTAAGAACTCCCACTTAGATAGACATCCCTCTAATCATCTAAGTGATCACGTGAGCCATATCAACTAAACCATGTCCGATCATCACGTGAGATGGAGTAGTTTTCAATGGTGAACATCACTATGATTCATGTTCGACATTTCGGTCTCAGTGTTCTGAGGCCATATCTGCATATGCTAGGCTCGTCAAGTTTAACCTGAGTATTCTGCTTGTGCAAAACTAGCTTGCACCCGTTGTATGTGAACGTAGGGCTTATCACACCCGATCATCATCTGGTGTCTCGGCACAAGGATGTAACATCCCAAATTTTCAATTTGGAATGTTATACATTAGATCATCATGCATATCATATTTTATTTTGCTTTTGGTTTTGATCCTAGAAAATCCTAAGCAACTCAAGGACCCACGGAGAGAGTTGGGGATTTCGTTATTTACATATTTGAGTTTTCTCAAATTTTGTAAACAGGATCATTTGATTTTATTTATTTTATCATCAATTATTTCTATTAGAAAAATATGAGAGAGGGAATAAAATGACTTTCCCAAATTATAGAAATATTGAGGATTTAATAAAAAAATCAAATAAGATTTATTTCGGAGTTTTTCGGTATTTTTAATTGAATTTAGAAAAAATGCGCGTTTTTTAAAGTTGTATTTTGGGCCCAAATAAATGTTCACTTTATCCGGCTTGATTTTAGAAACCCGGGAAAATTTATTTCAGGATTTTTCGAGTCCGTTTAGTATTTCTTTTTATTTTTCTTTTGAGCGTAATTATTTAAAAAAAACGAAACCGACTATGGGCCGTACCCGAGCGGGGCTCCGCCCGGGGCGCCTTTAAATAGCGAGCCACCCGGCGCCCCAGCCCATTACCGCGCCCGCGCCCGAAACCCTAGCCCACCGCCGCCGCCGCCGGACCCGCCGCCGACTCGCCGGAGTTGCACGCCGCCCGAGGTTCGCCGCCGCCTCGTTTTCCGTGCCGATTTTTTTTAAATATTTATTTTCTTTTTTTTCGTCGGTTTTATTTTTGAATTTTTTTTTTATTATTTTAGTATTATTTTAATTATTTTAATTATTTTAGTTATTTTCGGATTAGGTTAATTAACGATTAATCTGTTCGTCGTTTTTCTTTTTCGGCGGATTTTCCGCAGTTATTTTCTGATCGCGATTTCTGATCCGATTTTCATTTTAGTATAACTTTTCGCTCGTTTATCGGAATCAGGCGATTCAAGCGCCTGGAGTTTCGTCTCGAAACCCTCTTTTGAATAATCAACTTAGATAAGTTTTTGCTACTGTAAAATTTGACTTTGATCCAGATTACTAGAACGAAGTTGATTTCTTTCGCCTTTTGATTTCTTTTGCTACGTTCGATTTGATTCTTTTTGCAAACCAGGGTTCTTAAGTTGAACTTCTGGTTAGATCTTCTATTTGAGTTTTACCTGTGCATTGGATGAGTACTTATTGTATGCTTGTTTGTTTGTCTGTGATAGAATATCCGGAGTGCGCCGCCTGTTACTTTGAATCTCTAGGTTTCGCGGATCATCAACAAGGCAAGTAACACTTTGATCATACCTTTTTCTACAACCCAGTTTTATTGCATTAGATCAATCCTCCCACACTGCATGATTAGGATCTAATTAAATTGTGGGATGGGAAGTAGATGAGGTAGTACCTATTACCTGTTTATTATCAAACCTTTGGGAGTTATTTCTACATTTGCTTATTATGCCATGCTATGCTAGTAGACGTGGACTGGGTGAGTGGTATCCATGACAGATGTGAGATTGTTAATTAATGGTTTATCTAAGGTGGCAACCTAAACACACATCTGGGTGGATTGAGGCACCTGGGTATTCCAGGACTTGCCTGTTTTTATTTTGGACCGCCACCCAGGCTCGAAGGGATCATGAGATTATTCATACTAGAAACTTCCGTGTGCAGCCACAAGCCAATATGGGCTCTAGCATAGTTGATTAAGTCGTGCGAACTCTTACAGGGTAGACTAGCAGATGTAGGGGAAAGTAGGTGTACCGGTCTATCCATCGTAAGGTGCTAGCATTTCTGAAAGACTGTGTCTCGGTCATCCGTTTCTCAAACACCATGTAGTGCGAGAAATCCAATGGAGACGATCGAGTCTTGTTGGGAAAAGTGCGCAAACCTCTGCAGAGTGTAATAAACTAATCATGGTTAGCCGTGTCCCCGGTTATGGACATCTTGAGTATCTAGTACCTGGATTATCATGTGAATCTCAACATGTTACTCTAAAGTTAATTTTGTTGGGTTTGTTAAATGATGATGCTTAATTGGGATTGAGAATGCTGTCAACCATTCTAAATGTTTAACAACCACCATGATAGTAATTAAATTTATTCCTTTGAAGTAGGGAAAAATTGGCTTTACGCAAAAACTGTAACCATAGAGCTTTCCACCAGCCAAATATGCATATAGTATAGTTGTTTCATTCCATTACCCTCTATGTGTTACCTTGCCAGCATATTCCATGTGCTGACCCGTTCTCGGGCTGCAACGTTAATGTTGCAGACTTTTCAGATGACGAATAAGGAGTTTTTAGGTCGTGGTTCTATACTCAGTGATGCCGTTGGAGTTGATGGACTCACTTATCTTCCAAGCCTTCTGCTGTTATCGTTATTAGATGGCCTTAAGCCATATTTATTGTAATAAGTTCTCTTTTGAGACACTCGATGTAATAAGTGTGTGATTGCTACTCTGCTATAAATCCTTCGAGTACTGTGTGGTGTCAGCATTACTGATCCAGGGATGACACCGGAGCACAGAGATCAGACTGTTTGAGGTCTGGTCGCTACAAAGGAACTGTCGCAATAGTGCATACTCAGGCAGAACACTTATACCTTGAAATTTTAGTAAGGGATCATCTCATAATGCTACCATCGTACTAAGCAAGATAAGATGCATAAAGGATAAACATCACATGGAATCAAAATATGTGACATGATATGGCCATCATCATCTTCTGCCTTTGATCTCCATCTCCAAAGTACTTTCATGATCTCTATCGTCACTGGCATGACACCATGATCTCCATCATCTTGATCTTTATCAACGTGTCGTCTCATGGTCATCTTGCCAACTATTGCTTTTGCAACTATTGCTATCGCATAGCGATAAAGTAAAGCAATTATAGGGTGCTTGCATCTTATGCAATAAAGAGACAACCACAAGGCTCCTGCTATTTGCTGATAACTTTAACAAAACATGATTATCTCATACAACAATTTATATCTCATCATGTTTTGACCATAGCACATCACAACATAGCCTGCAAAAACAAGTTAGACGTCCTCTACTTTGTTGTTACAAGTTTTACGTGGCTTCTACGGGCTTCTACGGGCTTAGCAATAACCACAATGGGGTATAGTGATTGCTTTTTGATCTTCAAAAAGAACCCTGTTCATTGAATCCGATTCAACTAAAGTTGGAGAAACTGACACCCACCAGCTACCTATGTGCGAAGCACGTCGGTAGAAGCAGTCTCGCGTAAGCATACGCGTAATGTCGGTCTGAGCCGCTTCATCCAACAATACCGCTGAATCAAGAATCAACTAGTGACGACAAGCAATATGTATATACCCACGCCCACAACTCCTTTGTGTTCTACTCGTGCATATAACATCTACACATAGACCTGGCTCTGATGCCACTGTTGGGGAACGTAGTAATTTCAAAAAAAATCCTATACACACAAAAGATCCATCTAGGTGATGCATAGCAATGAGAGGGGAAGAGTGTTGTCCACGTACCCTCATAGACCGTAAGCGGAAGCGTTATGGCAACACAGTTGATGTAGTCGTACATCTTCATGATCCGACCGATCCTAGCACCGAAGGTACGGCACCTCCGTGATCTTCACACGTCTAGCTCGGTGACGTCTCGCAAACTCTAGATCCAGCTGAGTGTTGAGGGAGAGTTTCTTCAGCATGACAGCGTGATGATGGTGATGATAAAGCTATCGGCGCAGGGCTTCGCCTAAGCACTGCAACGATATGACCGAGGTGGATTATGGTGGAGGGGGGCACCGCACACGGCTAAACAATGTCAACTTGTGTGTTCTAGGGTGCCCCCTGCCCCTGTATATAAAGGAGCAAGGGGGGACGCCGGCCGTCCCTATGGCGCACCAAGGAGGGGAGGAATCCTCCTCCTAGTAGGAGTAGGATTCCTCCTTTCCTAGTCCTACTAGGAGGGGGAAGGAAGGAGTGGGAGAGAAGAAGAAAAAGGGTGGCGGCGCCCCCCTCCTAGTCCAATTCAGACTCAAGGGGGAGGCGGCGCGCGGCCTACACTAGCATCCCCCCTCTCTCCACTAAGGCCCATCTAGGACCATCAGTTCCCAAGGGGGGGGGTCCGGTATCCCTCCGGCACTCCGGTTTTACCCGAAACCACCTGAAACACTACCAATGTCCGAATATAGCCGTCCAATATATCAATCTTTATGTCTTGACCATTTCGAGACTCCTCGTCATGTCCATGATCACATCCGGGACTCCGAACTACCTTCGGTACATCAAAACACATAAACTCATAATACCGATCGTCATCGTACGTTAAGCGTGTGGACCCTACGGGTTCGAGAACTATGTAGACATGAACGAGACTCATCTCCGATCAATAATCAATAGCAGAACCTGGATGATCATATTGGTTCCTATATATTCTACGAAGATCTTTATCGGTCAAACCGCATAACAACATACGTTGTTCCCTTTGTCATCGGTATGTTACTTGCCCAAGATTCAATCGTCGGTATCTCAATACCTAGTTCAATCTCATTACTAGCAAGTCTCTTTACTCGGTCCGTAATGCTACATCTCGTAACTAACTCATTAGTTACATTGCTTGCAAGGCTTATAGTGATGTGCATTACCAAGAGGGCCCATAGATACCTCACCGATACACGGAGTGACAAATCCTAATCTTGATCTATGCCAACTCAACAAACACCATCGGAGACACCTGTAGAGCATCTTTATAGTCACCCAGTTACGTTGTGATGTTTGATAGCACACTAAGTGTTCCTCCGGTATTAGGGAGTTGCATAATCTCATAGTCACAGGAACATGTATAAGTTATGGAGAAAGCAATAGCAGTAAACTAAACGATCGTCGTGCTAAGCTAATAGATGGGTCAAGTCAATCACATCATTCTCTAATGATGTGATCCCGTTCATCAAATGACAACTCTTTGTCCATGGCTAGGAAACTTAACCGTCTTTGATCAACGAGCTAGTCAAGTAGAGGCATACTAGTGACACTCCGTTTGTCTATATATTCACACATGTACTAAGTTTCTGGTTAATACAATTCTAGCATGAATAATAAAAATTTATCATGATATAAGGAAATATAAATAACAACTTTATTATTGCCTCGATGACATATTTCCTTCAAAAAGTTCTATGATAAGAGACTACTTTTGGGATGACCCACGTCTTTATAAAGAAGGAGTAGATGGTATTATTAGACGTTTTGTACCTGAGCATGAACAGAGACAAATCCTACGGAAATGTCACTCCGAAGCTTACAAAGGGCATCATGCTGCAGATAGAACTGCTCACAAGGTATTGTAATCTAGATTTTATTGGCCTACTCTCTTCGAGGATGCTCGTAAGTTCATCTTATCTTGTAATGAATGCCAAAGAATAGGTAATATTGGTAAGCGTCAAGAAATGCCTATGAATTATTCACTTCTTGTCGAACCATTTGATGTTTGGGGATTTGATTACATGGGACCATTTCCTTCCTCTAATGTGTATACACATATTTTGGTTGCTATTGTTTATGTTACTAAATGGGTAGATGCTATTCCAACCAATAGTGCTGATCACAAAACCTCTATTAAAATGATTAAGGAAGTTACTTTCTCAAGGTTTGGAGTCCCTAGATATTTAATGACTGATGGTGGTTCACAATTTATTCATGGTGCTTCCCGTAAAATGCTTGCCAAGTATGATGTTAACCATAGAATTGCATCACCTTATCATTCTCACTCTAGTGGTCAAGTTGAGCTTGGCAATAGAGAAATAAAATTAATTTTACAAAATACTATTAATAAGTCCAGGAAGAATTGTTCTAAGAAATTAGATGATGCACTTTGGGCTTATAGAACAGCATACCAAAATTCTATGGGCATGTCCCCTTATAAAATGGTTTATGGAAAAGCTTGTCATTTGCCTCTTGAGTTAGAAGATAAAGCATATTGGGCAGTCAAAGAACTCAACTATGATTTCAAACTTTCCGGTGAAAAGACATTATTTGATATTAGTTCATTAGATGAATGGAGAACCCAAGCTTATGAAAATGCAAAATTATTCAAAGAAAAAGTTAGAAGATGGCATGGCAAAAGAATCCAAAAGTGTGAGTTTAAAGTCGGAGAATATGTTCTTTTGTACAACTCTCATTTCAGATTCTTTGTAGGAAAACTCCTCTCAAAATGGGAAGGCCCATATGTTATCGAGGAGGTTCATCGGTCTGGAGCCATCAAAATAAATAATGCTGATGGTACTAACCCGAAGGTTGTCAATGGGCAGCGGAATAAAACATTATATCTCAGGTACGCCCATTAATGTTGAAAGTAATATTATCCAAACTTTTACACCGGAAGAACACATAAAAGAGTCCTTCCGGAACACTCCAGAATCGTGAAAATAAGGAGGTACGTGATACAGTCAGTAAACGGACTGCAAAAAATATGCAAAAATATTTTTTGTCAGTTTTGGTATATATAGAAAAATAGGAAAATAAGAAACTTCGAGGAAGCGTACCCTAGTGGGCACAAGACACTAGGGCAAGCTTGCCTGGCGCGCCCAGGTGGGTTGTGCCCACCTAGGACACCTTCCAGACCCCGTTTAACTTCAATTTGCTTGTTCCCCAAGATAAAAATATTTATATACTCCCCGAACCTATTTACCACCGTATCACGGAGAAATCTTCTGTTCTCTTTTCTTGATGTTTCATTGTTAGATTTGAAAATATGTCATCCCAAGACTCTGAGGGTGAGAGCTATGTTGCTGATTTCATCACAAACCCCAAGTACTATGGGGATGTGGAGCACTATAGCTGGACCTCCGAAGAGGATGAAGATGAATAGGTTCCTCCCCGGTTCCAAAACGAAAGCATGGTGGCGTTATGCAAGAGGACAATAAAACTCGAGATAGATAATGGCGAGTTGAGGACAGATAATTATATTTTCCGACAAAAGATGGAGGAAAAGAATGGAAAACCCTCCACTTCTTCCTCACCACCACCATCTTCTTCACCACCAAAGAAAATTGAGTTTCGGGTATGGGCACTCCCATTGGCTTCCGCCAAGCTTGGGGGAGGTGCCCCGGTATTGTATCATCCCACTATCTTTTTGCCTTTACCTATTTTAGTTCGATCTTTTGCTTTATATGAACAAAAGTTTAGTTTGATCCTTCCTTCTTTAAGAGTTTGCTTAGCGATCTATCCTTGTAATCCTGTGCAAGATATATAATAAATTTTAGTGTGAGTTTTTGCTTTCTTTACTTTCTTGTTGCAATAAAAAGAATGGAAATAAACAAAAGAAAGGAAATAAATCAAGAAGATCATATACTAATCTTATGGTAGGTGATGGCACCATATAAGAAAAAGAATAAGTAGAAAAATTTATTAGAGATTGACAAACAACGTGTTAGTCAATGATGCAACTCATGAAAAAACTAATAAGGGAAGATAAGATTCACATATAAATATACTATCCTTGAAATCTTTTGTGAGTGTGAGCCCCCATCAAAATATTATATGCCAAAATATTATTCATAGATAGACTTGATCATAAACTCACAATTCATCGGTTTCAACAAACACAACACAAAAAGAAGATTACATCGAATAGATCTCCACGAGGGAGGGGGAGAACTCTGTATTGAGATTCAAAGAGAGAGAAGAAGCCATCTAGCTACTAACTATGGGCCCGAAGGTCTGAGGTAAACTACTCACACTTCATCGGAGAGGCTATGGTGATGTAGAAGCCCTCCGTGATGACGGCCCTCTTCCGGTGGAGCTCCGGAACAGGCCCCAAGAAGGGATCTCGTGGATACAGAAAGTTGCGGCGGTGCAATTAGGTTTTTGGCTCCTCCTCTGATCGTTTGGGGGTACGTGTGTATATATAGGAGGAAGAAGTACGCCGGAGGAGCAACTAGGGGCCCTTGAGGCAGGGGGCGTGCCCTATGGGGGGGCGCCCCCACCCTCGTGACCTGTTACTTGGAGCAGGGTCCAAGTCTCCTGGATCACGTTTGGTGAGAAAATCACATTCCCGAAGATTTTATTCCGTTTGGACTACGTTTGATATTATGTTTCTTCGAAACACTGAAATAGGCAAAAACAGCAATTCTGGGCTGGGCCTCCGGTTAATAGGTTAGTCCCAAAAATAATATAAAAGTGGAAAATAAAGCCCAATATAGTCCAAAACAGTAGATAATATAGCATGGAGCAATCAAAAATTATGGATACGTTGGAGACGTATCAGGCATCCCCAAGCTTAATTCCCGCTCGTCCTCGAGTAGGTAAATGATAAAAAGAGAATTTTTGATGCGGAGTGCTACTTGGCATAATTTCAATGCAAATCTTCTTAATTGTGGTATGAATATTCAGATTAGAAAGATTCAAGACAAAGGTTTATATTGACATAGAAAATAATAATACTTCAAGCATACTAACAAAGCAATTATGTCTTCTCAAAATAACATGGCTAAAGAAAGTTATCCCTACAAAATCATATAGTTTGGCTATGCTCCATCTTCCCCACACAAAGTATTTAAATCATGCACAATCCCGATGACAAGCCAAGCAATTGTTTCATACTCTAACTTTTTCAAAACTTTTTCAATCTTCACGCAATACATGAGCGTGAGCCATGGATATAGCACTATGGGTGGAATAGAATGGTGGTTGTGGAGAAGACAAAAAGGGAGAAGATAGTCTCACATCAACTAGGAGTATCAACGGGCTATGGAGATGCCCATCAATAGATATCAATGTGAGTGAGTAGGGATTGCCATGCAACGGATGCACTAGAGCTATAAGTATATGAAAGCTCAAAAAGAAACTAAGTGGGTGTGCATCCAACTTGCTTGTTCATGAAGACCTAGGGCAATTTGAGGAAGCCCATCATTGGAATATACAGGCCAAGTTCTATAATGAAAAATTCCCACTAGTATATGAAAGTTATAACATGAGAGACTCTCTACTATGAAGATCATGGTGCTACTTTGAAGCACAAGTGTGGTAAAAGGATAGTAACATTGTCCCTTCTCTCTTTTTCTCTCATTTTTAAATATTTTTTATATGGCCTTTCTCTCTTTTTTTATTTGGGCTTCTTTGGTCTCTTTTTTTTCGTCCGGAGTCTCATCCCGACTTGTGGGGGAATCATAGTCTCCATCATTCTTTCCTCACTGGGACAATTCTCTAATAATGATGATCATCACACTTTTATTTTTCTTACAACTCAACAATTACAACTTGATAGTTAGAACAAAATATGACTCTATGTGAATGCATCCGGCGGTGTACCGGGATATGCAATATGACAATGATGAATGTGTCATGATGAACTAGCTGGTGGAAAGTTGCATGGCAATATATCTCGGAATGGCTATGGAAATGCCATAATAAGTAGATATGGTGGCTGTTTTGAGGAAGGTATATGGTAGGTGTATGATACCGGCGAAAGTTGCGCGGTATTAGAGAGGCTAGCAAGGGTGGAAGGATGAGAGTGCGTATAATCCATGGACTCAACATTAGTCATAAAGAACTCATATACTTATTGCATAAATTTAGAAGCTATCAAAGCAAAGTACTACGTGCATGCTCCTAGGGGGATAGATTGCTAGGAAAAGACCATCGCTCGTCCCCGACCGCCACTCATAAGGAAGACAATCAATAAATAAATCATGCTCTGACTTCATCACATAACGGTTCACCATACGTGCATGCTACGGGAATCACAAACTTCAACACAAGTATTCTTTAAATTCACCACTACTCAACTAGCATGACTTTAATATTATCACCTCCATATCTCAAAACAATTATCATGCTTCAATCTTTTCTTAGTATTCAACACACTCAAAAGAAAGTTTCACAAATCTTGAATACCAAGCATATTATTATTAAGCAAATTACCATGCTATTAAGAGACTCTCAAATTAATTTAAGTGAAGCATGAGAGATCAATAGTTTCTTTAAAACAAATCCACCACCGTGCTATAAAAGATCTAAGTGAAGCACATAGAGCAAAATTATCTAGCTCGAAAGATATAAGTGAAGGGCATAGAGCAAAATTATCTAGCTCAAAAGATATAAGTGAAGGACATAGAGCAAAATTATCTAGCTCAAAAGATATAAGTGAAGCACATAGAGTATTCTATCAAATTTTAATTCATGTATGGCTCTCTCAAAAGGTGTGTACAGCAAGGATGATTCTGGTATACTAGCAAACAAAGACACAAATAATACAAGACGCTCCAAGCAAAACACATATCATGTTCGTGAATAAAAATATAGCTCCAAGTAAATTACCGATGGAAGTGGACGAAAAGAGGGGATGCCTTCCGGGGCATCCCCAAGCTTTAACTTTTTGCTTTCCTTGGATTATCTTGGGGGTGCCACGGGCATCCCCAAGCTTAGGCTCTTTCCACTCCTTGTTCCATGATCCATCAAAAGAATTCACCCAAAACATGAAAACTTCACAACACAAAACTCAAAATAGAAAACTCGTGAGCTCCGTTAGCGAAAGAAAACAGAAGACCACTTCAAGGTACTGTAATGAATTCATTCTTTATTTATATTGGTGTTAAACCTACTGTATTACAACTTCTCTATGGATTATAAACTATTTTACTAGCCATAGATTCATCAAAATAAGCAAACAACACACAAAAAACAGAATCTGTCAAAAACAGAACAGTCTGTGGTAATCTGTAGCTAGCGCAAGATATGGAACCCCAAAAATTCTAAAATAAATCGCTGGACGTGAGGAATTTATCTATTAATCATCTACAAAAATAATTAACTAAATAGCACTCTTCAAATAAAAATGACAGAAGTTCTCGTGAGCGCTAAAGTTTCTGTTTTTGACAGCAAGTTCAACAAGACTTTCCCCAAGTCTTCACAACGGTTCTACTTGGCACAAACACTAATTAAACACAAAAAACACAACAAAAACAGGGGATAAATAATTTATTAATGAAATAACAGCAAGGATAAATATTGGTTTGACTCCCAACAAGCGCTTTTCTTTAAAGCCTTATAGCTAGGCATAATATTTCAATGATGCTCACATGAAAGACAAGAACTGAAGCACAAAGAGAGCATCATAAAACACGTGACAAACACATCTAAGTCTAACATACTTCCTATGCATAGGCATCTTATAGGCAAACAAATTAGCAAGGCAAGCAAAAACTAGCATATGCAAGGAAACAGAAAGAAACAATAGCAATCTCAACATAACGAGAGGTAATTTAGTAACATGAAAATTTCTACCACCATATTTTCCTCTCTCATAATAATTACATGTAGGATCATAATCAAATTCAACAAAATAGATATCACATTAAATATTTTCAACATGATCCTCATGCATGCAAAGTTGACACTCTTCCAAAATAGTGGGATTAACATTAACTAAAGTCATGACCTTTCCAAACCCACTTTTATTAAAAACTTCATAAGATTGAACATTCTCCAAATATGTGGAATCTAAAGTTGACATTCTTCCAAACCCACTTTCAATATTATTGCAAACATTATAATAAATCTCATATTCATCATGCGGTTTAAATAAATTTCAAGATCGAAAGAAGAATCACCCCAATCATGATCATTGCAACAAGTAGAGGACATAGCAAAACTTGCATCCCCAAGGTTAGGGTTTTGCATATTATTAGCACAATTGTCATTAATAGAATTTATAATAACATCATTGAAATCATGCTTTTTATTCAAAGATCTATCGTGAATCACTTCATAACATACTTCATTGCAATTTTTAGGTTCACGAATTTCAAGCAAAACTTCATAAAGATAATCTAGTGCACAAAACTCACTAGCAATTGCTTCAACATAACTGGATCTCTTAAAAATATTAGAAAGCGGATGAGGATCCATAAATCTTAGGTTCTCTGTTTAGTAATAAATAAATGACTCTTCCAACCATATGAGCAAACAAAAAGCAAATGGGCCAGAAGAGGCAAATAGAGAGGGAGGATGGAGAGAGAGAGGGCGAATAAAACGGCAAGGGTGAATTGGGGGGAGAGGAAAACGAGAGGCAAATGGAAAATAATGTAATGCGAGGAGGGATTGTGATGGGTACATGGTATATGACTTTTTGCGTAGACTCCCCGACAACGGCGCCAGAAATCCTTCTTGCTACGTCTTGAGCTTGCGTTGGTATTCCCTGAAGAGGAAGGGATGATGCAGCAGAGTAGCGTAAGTATTTCCCTCAGTTTTTGAGAACCAAGGTATCAATCCAGTAGGAGGCCACGCACAAGTCCCTCGTACCTGCACAAAGCGATAGCTACTTGCAACCAACGCGATTAGGGGTTGTCAAGCCCTTCACGGTCACTTACGAGAGTGAGATCTGACAATTAGAATATTTTTGGTATTTTTGATATAAAGATGCAAAGTAAAAAGTAAAAGCAATGTAAATAGCAAAGCAATATTAAAGTGATGGAGATTGATATGATGAGAATAGACCCGGGGGCCATAGGTTTCACTAGTGGCTTCTCTCAAGAGCATAAGTATTCTATGATGGGTGAACAAATTACTGTTGAGCAATTGATAGAATTGTGCATAATTATGAGAATATCTAGGCATGATCATGTATATAGGCATCACGTCCGTGACAAGTAGATCGAAACGATTCTGCATCTACAACTATTACTCCACTCATCGACCGCTATCCAACATGCATCTAGAGTATTAAGTTAAAGATAGAGTAACGCCTTAAGCAAGATGACATGATGTAGAGAGATAAATTCATGCAATATGAAATAAACCCCATCTTGTTATCCTCGATGGCAATGATACAATACGTGCCTTGCTGCCCCTTCTATCACTGGGTAAGGACACCACAAGATCGAACCCAAAGCTAAGCACTTCTCCCATGGCAAGAACTACCAATCTAGTTGGCCAAACCAAATGGATAATTCGAAGAGACTTGCAAAGATAACCAATCATGCATAAAAGAATTCAGAGAAGATCCAAATATTATTCATAGATATACTTGATCATAAACCCACAATTCATCGGTCTCAACAAACACACCGCAAAAAGAAGATTACATCGAATAGATCTCCACGAGGGAGGGGAGAACTTTGTATTGAGATTCAAAGAGAGAGAAGAAGCCATCTAGCTACTAACTATGGACCCGAAGGTCTGAGGTAAACTACTCACACTTCATCGGAGAGGCTATGGTGATGTAGAAGCCCTCCGTGATGACGGCCCTCTTCCGGCGGAGCTCCGGAATAGGCCCCAAGATGGGATCTCATGGATACAGAAAGTTGTGGCGGTGGAATTAGGTTTTTGGCTCCTCCTCTGATCGTTTGGGGGTACGTGTGTATATATAGGAGGAAGAAGTACGCCGGAGAGCAACGAGGGGCCCACGAGGCAAGGGGCGTGCCCTAGGGTTAATAGGTTAGTCTCCTGGAGCAGGGTTCTTGGAGAAGGGTCCAAGTCCCCTAGATCACGTTCGGTGAGAAAATCACGTTCCCGAAGATTTTATTCCGTTTGGACTCCGTTTGATATTCCGTTTCTTTGAAACACTGAAATAGGCAAAAAACAACAATTCTGGGCTGGGCCTCCGGTTAATAGGTTAGTCCCCAAAATAATATAAAAGTGGAAAATAAAGCCCAATATAGTCCAAAACGGTAGATAATATAGCATGGAGCAATCAAAAATTATAGATACATTGGAGACGTATCAGCCATCGTTGTGGTGTAATACCATACTCCAGTGTGGCGTCGTGGATTGCCTTGTGGGATGAGGATGTACAGTACAAGGTATGAACAACCCCCTGAGGAGAGGTGTTCTTGAGCTCTGTGAGCTTGTGTGTTGGGGGTAGTCTGGATGGTCCGTCCCCTACTATGGTGGGGGCTAGCCCTATTTATAGTGGCTCACGTCCTCTTCCCAAGTATTTAGGCGGGAAGGGATCCCATAACGGCCAATTTGAAGGGGGACAACTAGTACAAGTTATCCTAAAAAAAGGTGGTCTTCGCCTGCCAAACGTTTGGTGGTGATGTCGTTGTGGGCTCCGTGGTGACCTCCATCCTGCCGTCCTGCTGATCTTGGTCTCGTTGCACCAATATGAAAACCTTTGCCTGATGCCTCGGGACTCCTCGTCTGCACTTGTCCCTTTAGCACCAAAGAGGCAACGAGTACTCTACGCCCGCTGGCGCCCGCCTGTCCTTGGTCGTCATGGCTCATGTCATGGAAAATTTGCGAGGTGCCCCTTTGCATAGACATCTCCGCTCCTCGGGAGCCAGCCTAGGGAGGCTGCCCCTGAGGAGGTCTTGCATCGTCCGCCTCGCGAGGCTTGGCCCCTCATGAGGGTCTTGAGTGGTTTTTGATGAAGATGGGCCATACCAGGCCGCTGGACGAGCCACACCCTGGGCCGTAGGCAGGCAAGTCTGGGGACCCCCGTTCTCAGAACACGGACAAAAACCCCGGGCCCAAGGCACGCTCGCACTTGGCTTCGAGGCGAAGCCAACGGTCAAGTGTGGAGCGCCGCGGGCCCCAATAGCATGTGGCCTTGATTGACGCATGGCGATTGATAGGATGTGGGCATTTCCGCTTCCCCATGCTGCCTCGGCAACTGCCTGACTTGACGAGTCCCTGCTGCATGTAGAAAAATCATCATTACCTGTGATCATGGAGGCCGGCGGTTGGCCTTCCTCTGGCTATAAATGAGGAGAGGGGCAGATCCCCCGTCGCTCATCTCTTCTCCCATTCCGCCCGCTTCTTCTTATTCCTCCTTGCCATGACCCCATGGCGCAAGTGAAGAGGTTCTCGGCCACCGAGAGGAGAAGGCTCGCCACGAGGGGCCCGGCTCACCACCGCAAGCATGCTGCAACCCCCGCTACAGTCCCTCGTGGGCGTGGGCGAACTTCCTCGGGGTCTGGCACCGTCCTTGGCAGCCACGGAGGCGCCTCTTCGCATGACGAGAGCCGCCTAGGTCATGGCAGCCCCGTCAATGAGGGAAGGCATGCCATGGTCGCTCGGCCTCCTCGGCCACACTTCCACTCGGCGGGGTGCTGCCGGAGTTCGTCGTGTGGTTGGAGAACCCGGCCGGCGTCCGTGCTCCTTTGCTGACGAGCTGCCGGCCTCCTGTCATGGTGGCCTCTGGCTGCAGGCCGACGGCTGCTGTAGCAAGGCTTCATGGGTCGCGGTGGAGGTCTCCGTCGCGGGTAACGTAGCCCTGGCCCACGGCTGGCAGACATTCGCCCACGCGCGCGGCCTGAGCAGGCGGTGCACCCTCCACTTCAAGTACGACGGTGCAGCGACCCTCTTCGTGAGGGTATTCGGGGAAGACAGTCGCCGCACCTGATGGTGACCTGAAGACAACGACAACGACGAAGTGCTCGGCCTCGGCGACGGCCATGATGAGGACGAGGGTGAACTCGCTCTCAATGATGGCTATGGCTCGTCCGGCGACGATGGCTCCTCCTCAGGTGGAAGGTCCAGCAGCGGCGGCTACGACCATCCACGACGTCGTCGGGCTCGCTTCGAGGATGGTGGTGGATCGTCCTGTCGCCGTGCCCAGTGAGGCGCGACGAGGTCTCCGTCTGAGTCCGAGGGGCTGGTCCTCGTGAGCAGCCGCGTCATGGGAGCCGCTTTTGCTTGTCCTCTCCTTCCCTTTCCTCCTACATTGTCAGAAACGAGTATGGGGCCCTGCTTGTGCGTGTGATGAACCATGGTGCTTATGTTGCTTTTGTGGTGTGTTTATTGTTTCCGGGTTGTGTTGTGAGATCTGTGCCATATACGGGTGTAGAGGGGTAACTTAGCTTGATGCATCCGTGGTATCTTTGACCTCATGAGGGCACGTGCCTCTAGGCACCTGGCAGAGTTTCCCCGCTGTAGGTTTGGGTGATCTCGCGAAGCTGTAAAAATTTGTTAAGAAATCCTTAACCCCTCTCGTGCGAGGCCTCAGGCATGGGCTGGTCATGGCCAAACGCTCCACGCCGCGGTACCCGTGGGGCACGGACTAGAGAAGGGATGTGCCGATCACAAGCTCAAACAAGGGCGCCTCATGGAGACCAGGGGAGTGCGTACACACACGTGCCTGTCCAACCCCCTCACGAGGTGCGTGAGCGAGAGCGTCGGGCAACTGCCACCCTCCCAGGCGCAAAAAAAGAATCGAGGGAAGAATCAGAGAGAAGAGGGGGTTCAACCAAGCCATCGAGAAACGTCAGAACTTCAAATTTCATTGAAAGAAAAAGGGGCGAGCCAACTACAGAAAGCAAATGAACAGCCGTGTCCGGCACCTAGTCTAGTCTCCCCACCAGCGCGGAGCTAAGTGCTTCCACTAGGACGTGGGAGGGAGCCCTTGAGGCCCGAGGGCGGCACTCCGAGACTCCGGGGCATGTACACCCCCACTCATTATTATGTGAGAGTGTCACGAGCGTAGACCTTCACGGGCACTGGGCCTTGCTTCATGGGTAGAACTTCCGGAGGTATTGGATGTTACAGGCGTTCTGGATGGGGATCCCGTCCTGCATCTCCAGGCGCGCGGTGCCAGGCCTGGAGACGCGGGCGATCCTAAACATGTCCTCCTGCATGGGTGAGAGCTTATGCAGCCCTTCCCTGGAGAGCACCCGCCTCAGGACGAGATCACCCACCTCGAGTGTCCTGGAACGGACGCTGCTACAGTGGTACCGCCGCAGCGCCTGCTGGTATCTTGTCGCTGGGAGCGAGGCTTCATGGCGGTGTTCCTCCCCCAGCACAAGGTCCATCCCCCGCATGGCGTCCTGCTACGTCTCATCAAATGCTAGGACCCGCGTAGAAAGATTCCTGGCCTCGTGAGGGAGAACCGCTTCTACTCCATAGACGTGGAAGAACGGGGTCTTGTCTGTTGGCTTGGTGGCGATGGTGCGGATGGACCACAAAACAGACTGGAGCTCATCGTGCCAGCCCCTACCACAGGCTTCGAGCTTCTTCTTGATGTCCGGATCTTGAGGCTTCTCAGGACCTCGGTGTTGGCATGCTCAGCCTGTCTATTGCTCCTGGGGTGTGCCATCGAAGCGTAGCAAATCCGTGTTCCAAGGTTAGCACAATAGTTCTTGAAGAGATTGCTAGTGAACTGTGAGCCATTGTCAGTGATGATGCGGTTAGGGACCCCGAACTACCTTACGAGGCCCTTGATGAACTTAACTGCCGACTCGGCTGGGATGGTGCGGACGGCTTCCACCTCTGCCCATTTGGTGAACTTGTCGATGGTGACGTAGAGGTAGTTGTAGCCCCCAAGCGCTTGCGGGAACGGACCCAGGATATCCAGCCCCCTGACCGTGAATGGCCACGAAAGTGGGATAGTCTGGAGGCCCTGGGCAAGCTGGTGGATTTGCTTGGTATGGAATTGGGAGGCCTCGCAGGACCTCACCAACTCAGTCGTGTTTTTGAGTGCTGTGGGCCAGTAGAACCCGTTGCAGAACACCTTGCCGACCAGGGTACATGACGATGAGTGGTGCCCACAGTCTCTGTCGTGTATGTCAGCTACACTACAAAAAAAGACACATCCGTGACATTTTGGGCCGAGCGAATTTTTTCTGTCATACTTATGACACTTCTATGACTATAATTGTGACAAAACCCGGTATCAACATAGATGTGGTGGGCTCCTACTTCTGTGACAAAAACTCATGACAGAAAATGGGCTTTTCGTCCTGGGCTGGCCGGAGACGCAGCTGCATGACATTCTTTGTGCCGTCCATGACGGGAAAAATCGTGGTAGAAGCGAGGGCGAGGAAAATATCGGGGTGTTCCCGGTTATGGTGGGAGGTCATGGCCGAGCGATGTACGGAGGTTTGCGCATTTCTCTTGTACATGAACGTGCGTGGGTGCGAGGTGCTGGGCTCTAACCGAACCCGAGTGAGGCGTTCGCCTATTGAACCATAGCGATTGCACTGCAGGCTATCCGTTACTGAACCCCAGCGATCGATCGATGGCTGTTAACTGAATCCGATCGAGCAATTCCTTCACGACTGTTGCTTACTGAAGCCGAGCGATGCTGCCTCTGGATGAACAGTGAGCGTAGCTGGGGGGGTTTGGATGAACAGTTCCTGGTGGTGGTGGATGAACAGGACCCCATGATGTTGCCTCTGGATGAACAGGACGCCGATCGATCGAGCTGGTTGGGGCTGGATGAACAGGACCCCGTGGAGGGCTGGATGAGTAGGACCACCTCGTGGAGGGCTGTATGAACAGTAGACGGTGGAGGGCTGGATGAACAGTAGCCCGTGGAGGGGTGGTCGAAAAGGAGCCCATGGAGAGGGCTAGTTGAACAGTAGCCGGTGGAGTAGCACGGTGGAGGCTGGATGAACAAGAGCCCGTGGATGAACAGTCGCAGGTGCAGGCTGGAGGATGTCGACGGTGGATGAAAAGTAGCCCATGGAGGCTGGAGGGGGTCGACGGTGGAGATGAACAGTATCCCGTGGAGTCTCGTTTTGCGGTATGCCACACCCCTCCTGATGAATAGGTCCCCCGTTTCGAACGTAACGCTCCAACACAAGTATGTTTCCTCCGTTTTGCGGTATCCCACACCCCTCCCGATGAACAGGACCCCCGTTTTGACCGTAGGAGGTCCGTTTCCTCCATTTTACGGTACGCCAGACCCCTCTCGATGAACATGATCCCGTTTCAACCGTGGCCGGTCAAACACAAGGCCGTTTCCTCTGTTCTGCGATACGCCAGGCCTCGTTTCCATCGGCTGTTCCATCCAAGCCCTCCCGATGAACACAAAGACGCATTCCGTTCCATCCCAGCCGGTTGGCTCCCCATGAACGCAACGATGACATAGTTTCAACATTTCGACCCAGCCATGTACACGAGGCTTGGCTGTACATATGCGCGAGTAGACGTTCGAGACCCCGCCCGTATGTACGTATGTGGCCGTATTTTCTTTCTTGTACACTGGCCGGTGTACGTACGTGTACATGCTACATGCGCGCCTCTACTACGACACGTGCGCGCTCTACATCGACCAGTATGTACGTACACATTTGTGACCAGAATGTCAATGCTACATACGCGTCGACCAGGTGGGTCCCGACAGTCAGGCACTTCCTTGCGTGCGAAGATATAGCTGGTGGGTCCCAGCAGTCAGGGGGGCGACTTGTTTTTTTTGCCCGGACGCACTTCCTTGCATGCGGAGATGTAGCTAGTTGGTCCCAGGGGGAACTTTTTATCGTGAAATACGATGGACCGCCTGATGGGTCCCAGCTATCAGGTGCAGGAATAATTATTTTGCGCGTAATAAGGAGGCACTCCCTTGCGGCTGCCGTGGACCCAGCTGTCAGCCTCTCCATATATAGTACTCTTCCGATGGAAGTCGGTTGCTGACCACATTGACCACGCCACACCGAGAGCACCAAGGCGGTGGACGACGGCGAGGCCTAGGAAGGGGACGATGTGGAGCCAGGGAAGACACGGCAGTGTATTCCCACGCGGAGAGGAGTACGAGGGTTCACTGGTTCGGCTGCGGTGTGAGGCTGCCGTCGCCACAGAATAACAGGCGATGTGGGTGAGTAGAGGGATGGCCTGGGCAGCGGTGGGAGTAGTAGGGGGCGGTGAGGCCTCTGCGGCATCACAGCCGTCCATGGGAGGCAGGAGCACGCGGCACGACCGGCGCTGGTTTGGGCGGTTGGAGCAAGAACAACAGAGGTTGAAGAAGCACTACAGCCGTTGGATGGACATCATACAGTCACTGGAGCTAGAATCGTTCATATATTGACTAAGTTCACAAAGCCCTCCATCCCCGTTAACTTAGTAGGCCCAGAAGTCAGCCTCCCACTATGGTGGGTCCCAGCTGGCAGGGGGTATTCATTTTTTTGTGCGCACTAAGGAGGCACTTCCTTGCGTGCAAAGATATAGTTGGTGGGTCTGACCTGTCAGCGGAGGCAACATTTTTTCGCGAAATACAAAGGCCCTTCCGGCGGGTCCCAGATGTCAGGTGGAGGAATCATTATTTTGCACATAATAAGGAGGCATTTCCTTGTGTGCGGCCATGGACCCAGTTGTCAGCCTCTCCACGTACAGTCCACTTCCGATGGATGTCGTTCGTTGACCATGTTGACCACGCCGCACCGAGAGCACCAGGGCGGTGGACAACGGCGAGGCCTATGAAGGGAACGACACGGATCCGGGGAAGACACGGTAGTGGCTGCCCTCGCGGTGGAGAGTACGAGGGTTGACAGGTTGGGCTGCCGTCGCCGGAAAATAAGAGGAGGTGTGGGTGAGTAGACAGGCCAGGGATGGGAGTATATGATGGGGCCGTGAGGCCTGCCCGGCAGCACCACCGGCCACGAGAGGCGGGAGCAGGCGGTTCCGACGGCGCTGGTTTGGGCGGCTGGGGCAGGAAGATCTGAGACTAAAGAAGCATGATTGTCGTTAGATTGACATCTAACGGTCTGGTGCTGGTAGAGTCGATTGTTGACTAAGTTTCTTTTTTGAGAAACCTTGTGTATGCATGAACTTAGTAGGCCCACAAGTCAGCCTCCAAATCGGTGGCAGACAACATAGAGCCCATTTGCTAATTTTTAATAATTTGCAGCCCATTTGCTAATTCTTAAGTAATTTATTACAGCCCATTTTCTGCACATGACCACGGTCAAAAAGTTCAACCTTATTTTGCATATTTTGGTGGAGTCCGAACTTTTGTAATCCCGAAATGATAAACATTTTTTAAGAACTTATTGATTTGCCAAAAAAATCATTTTGTTTTTGTAAGCAAACAAGACGTGGGACAATTGAGTTGGTTTAAGGGAAAACCATTGGTAAAAAAATCAGCGCTCGGAGGGAAAACAACAACAAAAATAAGGATGTAAATATGAAAAGGGAACTTTATGTATTTTCAATATAATGATACATGTATATGAACTAGTAAAACTATAGGTAGAGATTAGAAAACGGATGTAGGACATGCGTTTCAAGAGGAAAATAGAACTGGGTTGTCTGTTTGATTCAGTAAAAAAAACTGCCTGCGGATATTATAAGACAAAATATAACTAGCACTGGCGGGCTAGAGGCCAGTAGATACCTGCTGGATCTTTGTGCCCCGTTGTCGTCATGGGATGGGCCCGTTAAAAAAACCAAGCCTGGGCAGTCTACAGCCCAGTTGAAACTTGCTCGACCTAAAAAAACAATATAAGTGCTCAATAAACGAGAGAATTCTGCAAGTACAGACTAATAACTGGTATGCAGCAGGGATATTGTTTTTTCATCGTGATAATAAGTGCATGCACTTGTTTCAAAAAATTTGGAGAACTTGGATTTTGAACGGCAGGTGCTTATGCTACCCATCAAATAAAAATCAAGTGCCTGAAAATTCATTTTGAAACAAATGATTTTCTTTATATCCACGTCGACCCTTGGCATGATGGTTGGAAGCAAATGCCAAGTTCATACCAAAAGATCGTTAACAACAAAAACAACTTGCGGACGACAAGGTAGTACAAGTACCAATACCAAACTAACTTATAATCTTTTTACTCCTGGCCCTAGTGTTCGTCTAGTAGAAAATCTTGAGGACCAGCTCCCGCTCCTTCTCTTGCTCCAGATCCCCGATGTGGTACTGGTGCATCAGCCAGTTGGTCCTCTGCTGGTCGAAGTTCTTGTTGGTGTGCAGCATCAAAACCTTTTTACTGCCCGTTTGCCGGCCATCGACCATCACCGGCAAGGTATTGCCGTTGTTGTGCCACATCGCATGCATGCCGCACGCCGACTATACCTTGCGACACATCCACGTGCCCCTTTTGAATGCCCTGGAATTGCGCTGGAAGAACTGCTTGCTTAGGCCACTCAGTGTGATACCTGCAGTATTGTCGAATACAGGTTTTAGTGTATGTAGTTGGCATTTTGATAACATCTTTGGCATGTTGCAGTCACTTGTTTCAGTTTTTATAAACTGTAAAATTGTAATTACTTCACCAGGTCTGTGTCTAAAAAGAAAAAATAGAGCTATAAACAAAGGAATATGTTTGTGCAAGTAGATGGCCGATCGGTGTCTTACCTGGAAGTTTCTCAGGATGGGTGTAGCATATGTCGTGCTCGCTATCGATGGTTGGTATGAACAAATCGATGAGAGGGTGAGATCTCGCGCTGTCAGCACTCACTTTGTCCTCAAGGTGCTCGATCAGCTCCTGATCTATGGGATCGAACTTGAGCCAGCCGGCAACACCGGCCAATCCTTCTTCGACTTGCATCGGTTAATTCCAGTTCTATGGTACTCAATGTATGATTAGTCGACTGTTTTAGGTGAATGATGAAAGATTTTGACAGATAAGTGGTACTCCAAATCTGAAGTCCGGAATACTCGAACATGCTGCCGGGATTCTTGTGTCACCTCACGCGCAGCGTGTTGTCACGTCAATTCAATGTGTGGACATGATGAATAATTTGACCGACGTATACTAGTACTGCTACTATACTACTCCCTCCATTCCGAATTACTTGTCTTAGATTTGTCTAGATACGGAGGTATCTAGCACCAAAATAAGTCTAGATACATCCGTATCTAGACAAATTCAAGACAAGTAATTCGGAACGGAGGGAGTACTTACTAGTCGTATTTAGTGTCACATTTTAACCATCATCATTATCAGTACATCCTGCGCAGGAGAGTTAGGATGCACTTGATCCCAGAAAGGTATCTATCCTTCAAACCAGAGGAGTGCTTCAAACTAACAACAATACATAATATCCAACAAAAGAGGGTCGTGCTACAGCAACAGAATACATGGCTCAGTCTAGATATCAGTACGAATCAAGTTGTGCATAGTTGTTGTTGGCATGAACCACATCGCCGCATGTCGGGTTTGCAAAAGTCATCCATCGCATGGAAGCTTGATGCCTTTCACACACTGAAGATTATCTGGCAACAAGCTGTGTCGACGAATCTCTGCATATGGTGATTCATGAAGCCCATGGTATGATGTGTAAACACAGCCCCCCTGGTGAATGCAAGTTGCATAGCATGGTAATCATCGCCGGTGATATGATCGATGATTGGTTGGATGATCGGATAATTAACCCCGAGGAACATGGAGTGGTTGCCGAGGGTGTAAACCCGCCTCCAGCTGAATACGCCTAACCCAATGGAGAGGGTATCTTTCTCGAACACGAAGCAGCCCTAGCCATCAATGTCACGAACGCCCCAGGCATTGTACTGCATGTGGTTTGATGTAATGGTTGGTCAATTTGGAACATGCGAATGAGCATCAATTGACCGCCTTTAGCTAAATGAGCGATAAACCACCACCCATCGGCTGGTATGATTCAAGGTCCTGGAATCATGAAGGCCAGCGCATTTGCGTCTGCTGCAACAATTCAAATTGGAGACAAAAAGGACAAAAATAAACAATCATGTTCTTAGTATATATGTGTGGAATTAAGATTATTATAATAGTGACACATATCATAGACAGATAATTGCAATGTTGTGGTCATAATCATACCCCAAGTTAAAAAAATAAGCCAATGGCTTTCATATTCTAGCAATATGTCATGGTTCAAACATCATGTAACAATGAGAGGAAAATAGCTATGACAGAGCCTACTCATATTCTACCATAGCACTTACTACTATTCTCATATCAAATCTAAGCAATAACATGCGTTGTTATAAAAATCTTGGAAATGAGAGTAGCATATAGCAATCATGATGTTATGCTCATAATATCTATTCTACAATCATTAGATGCCAATAGTTCCATATCAACTCTAACAATAACATGTGTGGTCATAAAAATCTAGGAAATGAGAGGAACATATAGCAATGATGTGGTTATAGACATACTATCTATTCTAAATTTGTAACAACAAACAGGCAGTCGTATTCATAAGGTAAAGATGAGATGAGATAGAACAATTAAACGACAATAGATTCCACCAGTATAGGCAGCTAGTCTGTGCGTCGACCGCGTAAACGGTGCCATCGTGCACTATAGCATCAGACAGGAATGTTGCCTCAACAGAATTGACGATGAGCCATAACCATGTATGGCGAACGGATTCCAGATAGACTAATCCCATGTTAAACAAGGCAATGAGCTTGTAATCCATGTAGTCTTCTGATGGTGTGGGCACTCTGCAGATTACAACTTTCAACAAACAGAGGTCGATCCAAAAGCTTGATGCGTCTCGTGCATAGTAGGCAGGAGTGTCCGGCGGGCCGCAAGGCTCGATGTCGGCGGTATCCAATGATGGAAGGGTGATCTCTCTCTAGGTGTAGATATCCAAGAGACGCCACGGACTACCGTATTGGTGGTTGAGGACGATCCAGTTGGACTTCATGCCCGCCCAGTAGTGGCCGCGCATGAAGGATAGGTGGACGTGTAGGGGTAGCTTGTGGAGGGGCACCACGGCAACCTCCGTAGGATCGTCAAGTCGGTGGCTGGGCCACCTGCGAGGATCGGGCATCAGCAAGCAGTGTGTCTTGAAAAGAGCCGGCTGGTTGCAGACGAGTAGACGGTACAAACACACCAAGCATGCGACCAGACGGACGGTGCTAAGTTGGTCCATACGATTACAGATCTGCTCCAAGAGAACATCGGGGAGGGAATTCCAATCGTGGCTCTGCTTGTCAGTCGGTCCTGCCATTGGGGTTTTCGGTGCCTGCGAGCCAGCGGGGAAGTGGATTCGGGTGGGCGAGCGAAGAAGCTTCTCCTCATGTGGCCGAGCAGTGAGCGGGGGGATATGGTACACGCGAGCTACCAAGGAAGGTAGCACGGGCGGGGGAGAAGTGAGCGGGGGGAAATGGTGTGCGGCCGATGATGGGAAGAGAGGAGGAAGAAGAAGAGAGGAGGAAGAAGAGTGGAAGACGGGGAAGAAAGTGCATTAAATCTCAATTTTACTACTACTACCAGGATATACCGTCCTTTGGCGTGTAAATAGTTACACCGATGACATGTGGGTCTACCACAAGAGGGCCCATATGTGAGTTAATGCGTGCTCTATTGGCAACCATGATGGCAGTACTGAGTAGGGCTAATTTAGTAACACCAACACGCTGGTTCAGCATATTAATTAAGTGTCCCATCTGCTGCAGCGTGTATTGTCACTTCACTGCGAAGACTAGTTGAATAGTTCTCTCTGACCGATATGGGGAATAATGGATCGCGAAGACTTCCTTTCTAGATTATCCCTATGCCTCTACGCTCACTTCACTCATTTTTCTCCGTACGTAGTCACTTGTTGAAATCTCTAGAAAGACAAATACTCCATATTTGGGAACAGAGGGAGGATTTTACTCCGTATTTGGGAACAGAGGGAGGATTTAACTCTGTATTTGGGAACAGAGGGAGTATCACCATATGGAGGGAACGAGGAAGCTTGAAATATGAACATGTCAATGGGAGGGAGTAAGCCCCATGCATGCATGCATGCATGCAACATGAAACACTCACACGTACACATGGACGCACGCAACACTCACGCACCCATGCGGCACACAGCACACGACGCAACACACACGCTCATGCTCAAGTGCTCAACCTACTCCCTACGTCCATGAAATACTGTACATTTAGAGATTTACACATTGACCAGGGCATAATTAACGCCCAAAAGTTGCAGACTTATGTGTTTATACGACCATTGAGAGAAGAAGATTAAATGAAGGTCGTTGCATGCTGTAATTAAGGATAGACATGTAGCCTATACCTAGAGCACAAGTTGGTGCATTAGTCAATCAATATTGAATTAAATTAAAGGCTAAATGCATTGGAAGTGTAGATGTACTACACTCTTTTTTTAGCCGATGTACACTCTTTGTTGGAAGACCGAGGGAGTACACATGCATGCACTCACATACATAGCCAGGGTGGTTCGCGCGCAAGGGTTGGACTCCTGTCGCGCCTGCGTAAAGTTTTGTTTAACTGATTTCTTTGCTCTGCCAACTGACAGGTGGGACCCAGAAACCAGGTGACAATTTAACCAGTCAACCAAGTGCCACGCCAACTATGTGGCCGGTCAGTAGGGTGCAATACGGTGCTCTACGATGAGCTAGTGATCGTATAATCACCGCAAAACTATATATAGTGACCGTAAAGAGCGTAGTTTTACATAGGTTAACCTCCAGTGTATTTTTCTCGTTTCAAATTAAGCCATATTAACCGGAAAGGACGCTGTATGGACTAGTACTAGTACTGCTTTGATGTGTTCCATCAACTCACCAAACAAGGAGAAGCTTGCTTACTACGCCTCTCCCTCGCCCACGCGCGCGGTGGTTCGTAGGACGAGGAGAGGGTTTTGACTACAACGCCCTCTCCCTCTCCCTCTACCTCGCCCTCGCCCTCGCGGTGGACGTGCATCAGTCCAATCGGTGTCAGATTGCCAGAAGCATATTGTACTGTAGTATTGTCATTGTACTGTAGAGGCGAAGAGCCAAGTGCAAGGTTCACACGAGTATGAATTATTGAACCTCCCGAAGAGGCAAAGAGCCAAGCGCAAGGTTTTATAGGAGTTGTCGTCCTAGTAGGAGTGTACTACAACTATAGAGAATGATGCTACTGTATGATGCCGCCACGTCACGTATATCCAAAGCTGTGCCACCTTTTTTTCTCAAAGAGCATGTTGGAGCATGTGCAACAACCACACAAGTTGCACGTACACATAACACATTTACTAGTAATAAATTCTAAAGGACAAATGCCAGTATGCCACACAAGTTCATCTCCAATTTATGTGATAAATCTGTGCACGACTAGTCTACATATATTCACAGCACTACCGTTCACAATTTACCATACTCCACTTACACGTTATAGATGGGCTACATGTTCTCCTCCAGGTTCCAATCCTAGGTGTTCTTCATGGATGGCACGATCCATAGCGGTGGGCAACGGGAATCATTGTCGGAGCTTTCTAGTCCGGTTCCACACGATGGATACTTGTCCAAGCTGAAGCGGCATAAATAAGGGATAGCGTGTCCCAGCATGTTGTTCATCCGGCGGTGCACACTGAAGAAACAACCATACTTCATGAACGGCAGGCCTTCCGTGTCGTGCACGGAAGGTGGCATTCGCTTCACAATGTGGTAGCTATCCCCAATGAAAAGCGAGTACTCTCCAAGAGTGCTCCTCGGCACCCATGTAGCATCACGGGGGTCGAACTCGGCGCCGTTCATCTGGTACACGCGGCATCTTAGATGTGGACACATGGTGACATACATAGTCAAGGTCCATGCATAATAATGTTGTGCTCAAATATGGCGGTCAGTAATACTGTGCAGCAAATAGTACTACTTCGGTATAGAGGAAGTAAAATAACCGGTTTATTATATATAGCCACTCTTGGATACATCGATGAGATAGTAAGACATGGGAAAAACAAAAATTGTGGCAGCTAGTGGGTTCAAGTCTTCAAGGGCCTAGCTAGCTATACGCGTCCTCCAAGGTAAAAAGTACTCCTACTAGTACATAAGTAGAGTACTAGTACAACAATGAAAGAGAAGGTGAGAGGGTTAAAAAATGGAATACCTGGGTAGATGGTGACGGTCCGATCGTGGTAGATTGTGTGACCATGTTGCACATCAGTGGTACCACGGGTAACGACTGCTAAGATAGTTGATCCCAATATGCCAAAGTCAGCTACAAGGTTCCAGGTTAGATCGAATCGCGGATGCAAATGCACATCTAGGATCAGCGATCTTATTTTGATAGCGGGATGATTGGTCCCTGCAAAATAATGGAGTACCGTTAGGGATGCATATGATGGTTTGTGCATTCCGTTTGTAATCTCCTGTACCATAGGATGGCAACCAGATGAAACAAGTCCCCTGGCTTGTCATGGCGAAGATGCGTCCTAGATGGCGCACAACGTCTTTAACGTGTAGGGGTACAAATCTATCACCGCCAACATGCGCCAGCCTATGCCGTTACTGCCTCTTGCATTGATGGCAATCCTTATGTCGAACACCGCGATGAGATAGTAATCGTCGTAGCCGCGTCGCTTTGTAGGCGGGTCCGCAATTGCTATATTCTTCAATCTCATGTAGGCATCATCATACGTATTCAAGCCCAGCCAGTCCGGAAGGCCGATCCCAATGGTGTAGAAGGGGTCTACCAGAACGGTCGCACAGGTGTGGATGTTGTGCAAAATGATGGTGGTATCCGGCCGGAGGTATGCAAGCCAATCTTCGTTGGCACCGACCCAGACTTATATATAAGACAGTGGGCAGCGGAGAAATTATGGGATGGAAATGGAATAACTAAGTACTACATGATCAAACTCCATTACTAACCTGCTCATCGGACAAAATCCGACTACCTCTCAACGTCGGCAACTCTAGCGGAGTCAACGTGCAACCATGGCCAGGGAGCGGTGGAGTGTTCGAAGGTTTGTCCCATAGAAGAACCTTCTCCTCGAGGATGCATGGAAGACCAACAAGAATGGCCTTTTGCCAAGCCTTTTTAAGCACCGTCTTGAAAAAGTTGGTGTAGGAAGCATCGAGTCTTGTGGCGGTGAGGATATCGAAGCGGCGTGCAATTTCTCCTAGAGGATCATTGTCCATGGTCTCCCAGCCCCGACGAGGTGGAGAACCGCCTAGCGAATCCATGGGAGCAGCGACGAACTGCCTTATCTTCGGGGGGAGGGGAACTAGCGAGGAGGAGATAAGAGCGTAGTAACCGCAGGGCCTCGTCCCTTCCAACTATAGATCGTTCCTTAGTGAAGGGGTGAGGCTATTATTTACTACTAGTACTGGCATTATGGGACGTTATGGTATTGCATTATACTGTAAATAATAGCACTAGGAATAAATTTTTGGCACTAGCTAGTAGTTTTTGGCGTGGATTAAGAAATTTTGGGTATGTTTTTGCTATTTTTTGTACACACCAACTAGTGTCAAAAAACGTCTTACATTACATGACGGAGGAGTACGTACTCATACTGTAGCAGTACTAGTACTACTTTCTCAACTAGTAGTGCGATGTACTGTACTTCTAGTATAGTGCACCAGTTTTGAACTCTTGAATCTGAGGGCCAAGGAGCTACAGTTGGAAGTGGAGGGCACTACTGTTCTCTAGAACCATCGTTGTACTATCAATGCAGGGAAAGTACACCTACGTAGTGGCCTAGTGGGTACTCTCGGTGCTCTCTTCAGCCGCTCCTGTCACGTAGCTGGCCTAGTCAGCCGCTCCTCTCACGCACACACTAGCAGCCTGTTTATCAATGACGGTTACTGCGGGGGCAGAACATTTGAGTTATTTGATACAACAAGACTAGGCTTTTTGCTTCCATTTGTGGAGGTGTAATGGATCTCGTCGAACTTTGTTAGTAGTTCCTTCTTTATGAATGAGATGAAGCAAAGCGTTTGCCTCCGTTTAAAAAAACACGTCAAGAGGAATTTCTTTTATAGTAGAGTCGATAATGGAGTGAAGTCCATGTGTGCAACGCCACAAGCTATAGAGTAGTAGTAGAGCACTTTACGTATAGAGCCATATTGCACAGTTCCCAATGCCCCGCCAGGCTTTTCCGGCTCCTCGGGCTTAATTGGGAGGCGCTAGTATAAATATGCTACTAGCGGATGAGGAAGCTGCAAGCGAGGTGCGGCTAGGGCGAGCGCGCGAGCCACGAGTTGCTGGGAAGGAAAACCCGTTCACGTGGCTAGGCTATCCAGTGCACCCAGATTGTGGTGCCGCACGTCCGCTTGACTTCCAAAATCAAACTACCCGTGTAAAATATTGGCTAGCAGCGAAGTTACTATTTAAAAAAAAGGCCGCCATGCGTTCGCCCGGGATCGGACCCACAAAACGAGGTATACACTCCCGCGACCACCAGTAGTACTCGTTGGAGTACAACGCAACCTAGAATTGCCTTTTGTTGCTTGTAGTACATTGCTCATTACAAGAAACCCATAATAATGCAAGAAACCACTAATAATGCCAAGAAACTACTACCACTTGATACGTGGCAGACTTAAGATAAGACTACCTTATCCACCATTGTGCATGCTCTTACCAACCAGCCCTACCAACAAACGACTACTCTACAATGTGTCGTTATAGGCACGTTTCAACCCATGGCCCTGTTTGGATACATTTGTGTTCAATCTAACCCTGCCATCCAAACACCACTTTGGTTAGAGTTAGTTCAGGCTTAGAATCTAACTCTAACCTCTGACTTAGAGTATCCAAACAGGGCCCATGTCGCGCATTAAGTTAATGCCTTCTATTTGACCGGGCGTTATGACTTGTGGGACCTACATGTCAGTCTGCACAAAAATCCCCGAGTGACCTCCTACCTCTGGCCCATCCACCTAGTCTACCTCGGCCATGCGACACAGCTACCGCCGGCGGCAGAAGGCGAGGTCAAAACAGCCGGCGGTGCGGAGACTATCTTGCGGCAGCCCGAATGCCAACTCCGTCCGGCGCTCGCGGCCGCTAGCTAGCCAAGATAGCTTCATCCAGCTGCTTGTATGCAAGGTTTGGTAGCTAGATTGGCACGTCGGCGCAGCAGCTTTCTCGCGCGCACCGCGCTAAGGCTAGCCATCTGGTCAAAACGGCTCGCTCGTGAGTCACACTCGGGCCAGCCTGCCAACCCGTGCGTAGGCCAGCGTGGCGTCCGGCCCGTCCGGCGGAGCGGTGCCAACTCGCTCATCACCGGCGCCACCGACAAACATGCATCAATACTGTTTGAAGTGATGTTCAGGAAAAATAATGATTTGAGGGGGAATAACAGGATAGAAGGTCAGATGTTGGTCCCTCGTGTCAACGGTCAAACAAAATGTGTTGGTTTAAGCTCCCTCATTGGCACGGATGTGCGGGCCAACCCTATCATAAATGGGTTTAAACTAACATAATTGATACTCCCTCTGTCCCATAATATAAGATGTTTTTGCAAGCTAAACGAGCTTGCAAAAACGTCTTACATTGTGGGACGGAGGGAGTACTAGGTAGTAGTTTTTGGCATGGATTAAGAAATTTTGGGTATGTTTTTGCTATTTTTTGTACAATAGATTCTTCCTAGGGCTAGTTGAGAGTGGTAGTTTTTTGTTAAATACTCCACATATTGTAAGTAGGAGTGAAAGTTAAGCTTTGGAACCCAATAAGCAAGGCTAGTTACATAGTGCATATGTGTACATGATTGAAAGTAAATATCAACCATGAGTGACTAATAGCTTGATGGAAAACTCGAAACTATGGAATACTAGGAAAAACTTGCATGGTTGGAAATACTAGCAATGTTCATGTGCGTTACAACGAATCATAATTAGAATAATACTTACTCACAAACTTGATACAAAACACTCTAATTTTGATACACATATATCACTAGAGATATATTATGTTTCAATTAGAATATATTCCTTGGGCTGTTTTGGTGAGGTCAGGGAGGGATGTGGTTGGTTTTAAGATACTAATTATGGGTTTTTCTGCAAATTGGTAGAAAAGTGGGATGTTGGTGAGAAAAGGCAACAACTTACCTCACAGTCGTTAGATGTAGATCTAATGGTCACAAACAACGAATGGCAGACACACCATCATCACCAACTTAGTCTTCTATAGGAGTACTAGCAAGATTCGTGCATTGCACGGAACATCAAGATGCATTTTTTATAAAACACTTGTTGTGATTGACCCATGCGGGAGTAATCCCATGTGTAAAAACTAATGATATCTCGAGAAATAGGAGATGAGGTGAAGAGGAGTGGGGCGTGGTGGTGATTGGTGGTCTGACTGAGCGGAGGCATGGGGATTGACGACGCCGGCAGCGGCTACCAGGCCAGTTTGTTCTAGAGGCTTCCTTTCTTAATTGCTCAACAATGAGGTTGTTGGAGATGAGGATGAACAAGGGAAGGCCTTGTCTGCAAATGTGGAGAGGGGTGCGCGCATCTTTTAGTTTAATTTCCATCCGTCAGATTTAGATTGGTTGGTCTATATTGCAAAATGGTATGCGTACCATCATCACCAACTCGGTTTTTTTATAAGAGAGGAAATATAAGTATGGAGATACAAACGTATTATCGGTACTTGTTTCCGTAAACTAGCATCTACATTCTATTCAATGCCTAAACACGTGAGGCCTTAGCACAAGGACTTCTCGACTGTGTTAAACAAAGGTTTTCCCGTCGCCGATAAGGAGGGGGTGACGGCGGCGTGCTTTTTGGCTTGCTCTAGTCCTAGTAGTCATACTAGGTGGTCTAAGCACGTGTAGATTTATTCTTTTTCGCATCTCGTGTTCGCCCTACTGCCACGACTGTTGATGAATAGACGGTAAGTTATTCACGGGGAAACCCTTGTTGAGCGTGTTTTCGAGAGAGAGAGAGAGAGAGAGAGAGAGAGAGAGAGAGTGAGTGTGTGATATGTCTAGAGTCTGAGGCAATGATAACAGATTCTTTGTGTCTATGTGTGTGGAGGATAGAGAGAGACATGTAGTGTTGTGTAACGTGTAGACACATATACATAATTAGAGAGTGAGTGTGTGGGATACACATGCGGACACGAGGAGAGATGAGGATCCAGATTAATGGGTGTTTGTGCGTGTCTGTGTGTGTTTGTGCACCCGTTTGTGTGTGAGAGGGAGTGTGTGTATGTGGAGTAGAGAGACCACTAATGATGTAAACCTAGTATAAGGGAAGGGAGAATGGTGTGACATGTGTAGTTGAGGGATAGCATGGTTGCGGGCGGGGGGAGTAGACTATTTGGAAGAGACATTGAGTGTGTGTGGGAGAGGGGTGTGAGAGCGAGCGAGAGAGAGAGAGAGCTAGCGATGGAGAGAGAGAGAGGAAGAGAGGGGGCGAGAGAGGGAGCGTTTGTGTCCATAAATGGCATATAGATAGGGAGACAATGTTGATGTTGTTTGAAATTGGCCTATGTACGGAGACGCAAGGGAAGCGAGTCATCGTGTGTGTGATAGGGACTTCGTGAGAGATCTAGAATAGATGGTGTAGAGAACAAGGTGCGAGAACGAGAATGATGATACATTAGGGAGCTATGGAAAGAGTCATGACATATATGTATATAGGGAGGAGCTTGGGCGGGTCCGCATGTGGGAGAGATAGAAAGAGGAGAGTGGTGCACAAGGAGACAAAGTGTGCTTGTTTGAAGTGGGGGTGGTGTGTGAGGTTAGTGTGCGAGAACCACATAGCTAGGGAGCTAGACGTTTGGGGGCAACATTTTGTGTGTATGGGAAAGATACACTCTACATAGTGCGTGTGCTTGCGAAAGAGAGATGCCGGGAGACCTAGCTAGAGAGTGGGCGAAGAGATGTGTGCATGCCCAAGAGACAAAGTGATAGAGACCTATATTGGGGTCCGGACTTTAGAAGAGAGAGGGGTGTTAATGTGCTCGTGTGTTGGTGTTTGGGGGAGAGAACGACTTCTCTGTGTGTGGGGGGGCGACGAGGGGGGGGTGGGTTTAGATAAAGAGTGAGGTGTCTATATTTGAGGGACTATAGCGTAATTGAGATATATATGGTCAATAGTGTGTGCACTCATGGTTGATCAATTTGTTTCACAGTTTGGACTATGAGATAACGATACTTTTGAACATGCGTGATATACCTTGATGTACCAGAATTACAAACCTAAGATTGGAATTTTGGAATTCGACTCCATCATTAGCTTTTGTAATTCATTTAAACAGAGGTACATTTTTTAAGCCGGGATTTCGTGATTTCAAATTCATATATCAAACCTAGAGATATACACATACAGGCATGTTCAAACTTTATAATCATCCACTTTATTCATACACATACACATTTTTGCTTTTGTCATCATATTTAGGATAAACACATTTGGAATTTCATTTGAATTGGACCGTATGATATCATAGTCGGCCGTACAAGAGCAGAATATAATTTCAGGCGCCAAAAGCTTTCAAACTTCCCGCTCACATCGAAATATCTCGCACCCAAAAGTTTAGCCCTGCGATATTCCTGTTTTACCCCTGCCACATGAACGGAAAAGGGCTGCTTTGGTAACCCCATTGTTTTCCCTTCTTTGCCGCCAACATTCTTCCCCAGAGCCCCTCCCCTTCACCTCCCCGACCCCCAACCACGGCAAGCCGCCGAATCTAGTCCTCTGCCGCAGCGGTGGACCTCACACCCCGACGGATCTACCTTCCGCACCTTGGAACCCCCAACCACGGCAAGCCGCCGAATCTAGTCCTCTGCCGCAGCGGTCGACCTCACACCCCGACGGATCTACCTTCCGCACCTTGGAACCCCCAACTACCAACTCACCACTTCACCGGAGCCGCTTCAACGACTGGCTTGTCCACCGCTCTAGATCTCCTTGACCTCCATCATGGTCCACCGCACCGGATCTGCTTAACCAGCGCCCTCGTCCACCATTGTGTAGGCCCTTCACTAACTCCCTCGTCCGTCCCTTCGCTGGTCCTTCATACAAGCCCTCGTCCGCCGCAATAGATCCGCCTCACCGAAAGCACTGTACAACGCGCCCGCCGAAGCCTTCGTCCACTACACCGGACCCGCTCCACGGATGCCATATTCAACTCCACCGGCCCTGCTTTACCAATGCCGCAGCCTCATCAGGTTATTTCGATTTGTACTCCTTCGGTTTTTCTATTTATCGTGCAACTATTCACTTAGCACAGATGAGCTTTCTTGTATGTCGACGGGCGCCGCAACCGTAGCACCGGAGCTGCTTCAGCGACGACCACAGCCGGCCAAAACTCAATCACAACACGAGCACCATCGATGATCCTTAGCTATCAAGTATACTAATGATACCCATACGCCGCCGAGAATCAGGTACTATTATCCCAACGGCCGGCGCCTATGTTCATTTTCTTTGCATAAGCACTGCACCTTTAAATTTCTTCAGGGCATCATTTAGTTTTTTCATGAGACGCGTTATTCTGCTTACACCTGTAGGGCCATACTTCTGGCAGTGAACATGTTACATGTGCTAAATTACATACCAGTGCACATATAGTTAATATGCTTTAGTTTTGTCCTAAGTATTACTGTACTTCCTAGATATCACTGCCTACTATTTTACTTCTTGCATGCTATATTTACGATAATGGTGTTGTTGTGATGCCACCTGTTGGTTCCATCAGACTACTTCATGATCTCTATGCTTAATTACACATCAGCAAACTAGCATGTGGTTCCGCTGGTTTTTGTTTGTTTTACCCTACATTTTCTGATGCTAGCTATTACATCACTGCTTCGAGCCTCTCTTCATTACATTTTTGTGTGTTCTTGATCTTCCCAAGTTGCATGACTAATTTGATGCTTCTATTAATTATGGAGCTGCCAACCCCATCAAGAAAAATATTTGTTCTTTTTGGGCTGGCACCTCGAACAAGCATAAAAATTGAGGGAAGCAGATATATTGTCGTGTATCACTACAAAAAAATACACTTCCGTGATGATACGTGTTTGTCATAGTAGGTCGCATTTTCTGTCATGCATGTACATCCATGACGATTTTATGACAGAATCAAGATAGTCATACCTGTGCTGTCCTAGAAGTGTTCCATGACATTACCAAAATTATCATCACGGAAGTGTCCACTTCCATGACAATAAATCCCGCGTCACAGAAGTGCTTTTGTCAAGGGTGACCGACACGTGGCATCCATCGTAACGGAACGCCGTTAAGCTATTGGGTCGGGTTTTGGATCCGATAACCCGTTAACAGCCCCGACCAATGGGGATTTTCCACGTGTAAAATCATCATTGGCTGGAGGAAACACGTGTCAGCTCATCGTTGGGACAGATGTCATCCACTCAATGGACAGAAGGCGCCTATGATACGTCGACACATGGCACGGCCCAACAGAGGCCCATTCTTGTGAAATGGCCGGCCCGTTTGACTTGGTCAAAAGGTGCCGGGCCGGCCCATGTAAAGCCTGTTAACGGCCTATTCGCATATAGCCCATTTACAGCACGCTAACCCAAGGCCCGTTACACCCTATCCAAATTAGGCCCAGTAGCGTCATCTGAGCCACCCAATATGATTCCAGCCCGTTTTCACTTCTGGCCCATGTATGGCCCATGACGTCTTTCGGCCCATATGAGGCCCTATGTAACTCTTGGCCTGTTAACGGCCCGTGGTGAAACTGGCCCGTAATGAACAATGTATCACTTTACACACATTAACGACCCGCGGTGAAACTGACCTGTAATGAACAGTGTATCACTTTATACCCATTAACGGCCCGTTATTCTGTTGGGCCGTTTCTAGCCCATGTTATCTTTCAGCCTTCTCAAAGCCCATTTATTCTTGAGCTCATTTCTAGCATTCGTTTACTTACGACCCGTTACTGTCATTTTCTGCTTGTGGGCCAAATTCAGCCCGTGGTTACAGTCGGCCCGTTTGTGGTACATTAATACATTGGGCCGTTTTCATAGCGTCGTCAAATACGGCCCATTGTTTCTACGGCCCGTAGAAGGCCCACTGTTTCCACGGCCCGTAGAAGGCCCATTGTTTCTACGGCCCGTAGGAGGCCTAGTGTCACTACTTTAAATATTAGCCCATGGTTATTGTGGCCTAGTTTTAAAAAATAGGTTATTGCAGCCACTAGCAAACCGCGGAAAAAGAACTGCAATGACTACAAGCAAACAAATAAACAAGACAACAAGGAAATAAATAAGCAAGCAACTTGCGCTAGGCTATCACGACTATCACACATATTACATCCACTAGGCATCAAAGTTCGCCACCAGTGCAAATAAATGCGCCGACAAAAGAATATACAAAACTGAGAGAACTTCAGAAGGCACTAGGCCTGGCCAGGTCGGGCCCCCCAAACAGCTGAAGAAGCTGAGTAGACCTCAGTTGTGTCAACGATAGATGCATCAACACTAGATTTAAGGCATGATGGTGCGCACGGCAGTCCTCTGACATCTTCATTGCATCTTTGACTTCAAGTCGGAGCTGAGCTGAAGCTAGCCTTTCCGCTTTAAGTTGAGACTGAAGAAGTCGAACTGATTGAGGCAGCGACTGCATAGAGGTTGTTTCACACCTGCTGGTGAGTAGCTCCAAGTCACTGTCTTCATCAAGACAGGACCTTGGGGTCATCTCGTTGTCCTCAAGATGGTTTGGCTCACTATCTTCCCTAAAGTTCTGTCTGGCGTAAGGGCTACGACTCTGAAAGAGAAAAAAGGAGACACGTAACAGGTTTCACAATTATATAAGCAAATAAATGGATCTGTTCTGCATAAGTAACATGTTTTTACAACTACAATTTGAAACTGGTAGTTGTTGCCAACATCCAATCAGATGTAAAAAGCAAATCAAATAGCAGTGGAGGAAATGATGCCTATCCAAATCTATACTAGAACAAAGTTTGAAGGCTTGAGAAGGATGAACTTACATTACATGTTAACACGGGCTAGACAAAGCCCTTCTCCATGTTGATGGAAGGATAATTCAATAAATTCCCCAAAGAAAATTCTTCATAAGCGTTGCCATTATTCTACATTTTGCAAAGAGTAAATATAGATCGAAAAATATTGGAAGAAACAGAGGATAATGAATCTCAGGTGCAGACTGATGATACATAATCAAATAGCAATTAATTAAGTAGAGCGTTACAAGGCAAAAGGGGGAGAGGTACTAACAAGAGCAATGCAGATGCCATTATTGTTTTGAGATCGTATGATCCTTTGAGCAAGGAGATTCATCTGAAATTAGTTTTCATACAAGAGTGAAGGTAAGGCACAAGCAGAAATTTAGGAGTTCAAATTTTGAATTGATATCATAGATAGTACCTGACGCTGGGCTCCCAACAGTTCTAATAGGGGTTTGGCCACTAGAGTAGGGGTAAAGTGTGGTACAGTTGGGCCTGTGTTTTCTGTGGCTGCTGATCTATCTGTTTTAACATGTATCTACCTTTTCCAAATACCTCATTTGTACTCCTTGAGGATCTGCACTCACCCTTTTCCTTTTGGACATCTATTACGAAAAAACAACATTTGACTGGAAAAACAGTGTGACGACACATGGAATAGGTACAGAAAAATGGATAGGTATGGCATATACTCATATATGATGCTTAAACTAAGCAGATGGTGTAACAAAGTAGAAGTAATGCAAGAGGTCAGTTGAAAAATATGTGAGACCAATACAACTTTGCAAAGTTAGAGCAAGCACCTTGATGGGTGAATGAGATAGGCCATCCTCCATCATGCCAAGTTTGTTAGCCAGTGGATCGTTCCGCAATATTCCTCTCGTGTGCCCATTCTCATATTCATTTTGATAATGTTCAATATCTGACATGCATGAAAACATAAAAACAAGTGAGATTTTCTTTGTAATGCAGAAGTGATTCTAATCCAATACTGCCTCCCTGTAAACCCCTTTGTGCTATCTCTGTGATTCTTTTAAAAGATGCCATGCATGCTGTAATTTGTTGTGTGCATTAATATAATGTGGCTAACTACTCAAAATATGAGAGCTCCAGAAGTGATGACACTTCGTAGATGATAGCTTCAACATATAGTAAAGAAGAACAAGTTGACCTAACCTAACAGATTCAAAATATACTAAGGGAGAACAACTCGGCCTGACCAGTCGACCGCAAGAGAAGAGTGTCATCTTAAAGAAGAGCAGAAGAGCAAGCAGATTGAAGATATTACAAGTCTTTCAATACAATGTCAGTCTCTCCATATGTGGCTCACATGCATTTCGAAACTAAAGTACGAACATTTAGCTAACCAACTAAACATCTCTCAGTTTTACTAATATCAGCAATAATATCATATATGAATTTGTACAACTAAGCTTGTTTAGCTCGATGGGTGGAGCAGTGCTATTACGACATGAACCACGTAGGCTGATTGTGGTCATCATAAAATGGGGAAAACATAAGCATGATGAGTACAATGTTGACCATGGCAGTGGGATAGCAGATCTAAAGCTACAAACCGCGCAAAGGGTAGTTAGCAACTGATGTTTTCTTTGAAATAACAACTAAGATTTGGTATGGACAAGAAAGTACGGTCAACAAGTTACACAGAAATGCAATTATGCTGTCTCTCTATATGTCGCGACATGCATTTGGAAACTCAAGTGGGACCTTTAGCTAACCAATTAAATGTGTCGGTTAACTAATATCAGTATCGTATCACAATCATATTTGAACAACTAAGCTTTTGAATTCTGAGTGTCGTGTTGTTTAGCTTGAAGGGTGGAGTAATGCTAGTACGACAGAAAGCACCTACGCAGATCATAGTAGAGTAGATAAAAGGGGAAAACCCTAAGCATCAAGATAAAAATCAGGAAAGTGGAACTAGCTGGACCAGTGGATGGCGCACATGCTTTTCAAAATGAATATAGGAACATTAGGTGACCAATTAAACATTCTCTGTTTTAGTGATATGAGCATCATATCAGATTCGTATTTCAACACGTAAGCTTTGGGTTGAGGTCTTGAGGAGCAGTGCTAGCACGACACGAAGCACCTACGATGATGGTAGTGAATATAAAGGGGGGAAACCATAAGCTTTACGAGTATAGTGCCCGTGCAAACCAGACAAAGCTACTTCGCAACCAATGTTTGCTTTCAACTAGCCACTACAATTTGGTACGGACAAGAAAAGTACAGTAAACAAATTACGATCTATTTTCCGGGTGAGATCAATAACTTAAGCACATATGGAAGAGTACCACCTCTCTTGCGACGCCGTGTAGGCCTATGCTGACACGTTAAGGGTGCTGTGGGTGCGATGGCTGTCAGCGGTGGGGAAGAAGACTTTAGACAGCAGACGGCCAGGTCAGGGGATATATCCTATTGCCGTGGATGAGGCGGTCGTAGGAGTGGCAACGGTAAGGTGGACTACGGCGCCGATGAAGCGAGAGGAGGCGATGAAAGGATCCTAGTCCAGCGTCGTGGATGAGAGACATCCATCTCTTGCAGTGGACGACGGAGTAGGGGTAGTGGCTCCGGCAAGGTGGAGGATGGGGTGGCGGACGGAGGAGGCTGGCCGGAGTGCGGAGGTTGTCGTGCCGCCGACGGTGTATGAATGGGGAAATGGAGGGCCACACCATCTCTTTCTGCCTCAAGTAGAGCCTCAAGAACTATAATATCTGTGCTCAGACTGCTCTCCGGCGGTGTTGCCTCTGAACTGCTACCATCTGGTAACATGGATGGCGCACTGCTTCCACAAATAGATTTTGGGGTTGTACATTGTGTCCTAGTGTGAACAGCATCCTGAAAGGTTTCCGCTGGACATAAGTAAGAGATAGTTATCGCATGATCCAGGCAATAAGCTTACATGGTAAACGACATACGAATTATTGCCGAGCATGGCAAGCTATATTTAAATGGTTCGAAGCAGCATCAGCCGAGAAGAAATAAAAATGGTAAGATGAAACTAGGGATGTAAGTGGCAAATAAACGACATCCGCCAGTCCCATCTAGTTAGTTTTGCTAGCTCCCTGGTTCATTTTCCTCAAAAAACAAAAACTCTTTTGAACTATCATACCACTAGTGGACTTTAATCGGGATTAAACGGGACCCAGTTGACATCCCTAGTTCAAAGGGAGTGTACCACCGCTATATTTTAGTTGCCAAGGCATCTAAGCAGTTGAAATAATCCGAGAAAGCACTTAACAGTGTGGCCTCATATAAACTACGAAGACCATCTTGTGATGAAGTTGAGAGGAAAAGTTAAGGACTCAAATGAAATAGGCATGCATTTCTTTACGATAGTACAACAGGCACTGCTGACATATTAGCCAACTCAAGTATAGCATAACAACAAATAAGCATTCGAATCAAGCAATACAGCAAAGCAGACAACTGAACTATCTGTAATCCGGTAGGATTACACGTTGAGGGCACAAGCCAAGAAAGCAGCCCACCCGCATTACATTTCACATGTACTAAAACACACTGGCTTACCATATGTTGCTGTGAAGCCTAGCTGCTATTGCAATGTTCTTTGAAGATATCGTCAGCATCCCGTGGTTGCAAATCTAGTTGTTGTAGTTTATTCTGCACCTTCTATTTAGGTAAAATTAATTTTAATCGCACGCACTAGTCTGAATTGATCATCAATGGTTCATCTAAACTAATGAAAGAAGGGTGTGTGCATACATGACAATATATCTGCTTCCCTCTATTTTTATGCTTGTTTGAGGTGCCAACCCCAAAAGAACAAATATTTTGCTTGATGGGGTTGGCAGCTCCATAATTGATTGAAGCATCAAATTAGTCATGCAACTTGGGAAGATCAAGAACACACAAACAAGTAATGAACAGAGGCTCGGAGTAGTGATGTAATAGCTAGCATTAGAAAATGTAGGGTAAAACGAACAAAAAGCACCGGAACCCACTACAAAAAAGACACATCCATGACTTTTTGGGCCGAACAAAATTTTTTTCTGTCATACATATGACACTTCTATGATGATAATTGTGAAAAAACCCGGTATCATCATAGATGTCGTGGGCTCCTACTTCTATGACAAAAAATCATGAAAGAAAATGGGCTTTTCGTCCTGGGCGGGCCGGAGACGCAGCTGCATGATACTCTTTGGGCCGTCCATGACGGAAAAAACAATGATAGAAGCGAGGGGGAGGAAAATTTCGGGGAGTTCCCGGTTACGGTGGGAGGTCGGGGGCCGAGAGATGCACGTTTCTCTCGTACACGTACGTGCGTGTGTGCGAGGCGTTGGCTCTAACTGAACCCGAGCGAGGCGTTGGGCTCTAACTGAACCCGAGCGGTTGCACTGTAGGCTACGCGTTACTTAACCCGAGCGATCGATCGATGGCTGTTAACTGAACCCTATCGAGCGATTCCTTCGCTACTGCTGCTAACTGAAGCCGGTCGATGCTGCCTCTGGGATGAATAGTGAGCGTTGCGGGGGGTTTGGATGAATAGTGAGTGGTGGCATTGCCTCTGGATGAACAGGACCCCGTGGTGTGGTGGAGGGTTGGATGAACAGTAGACGGTGGAGGGGTGCCCGTGGAGGGGTGGTTAAACAGGACCCCGTTGTGTGGAGGGCTGGATGAATAGTAGATGGTGGAGGGGTGCCCTTGGAGGGGTGCTTGAACAGTAGCCGGTGGAGTAGCGCGCGGTGGAGGCTGGATGAACAGGAGCCCGTGGAGGCTGCAGGAGGTCGACGGTAGCCCGTGGAGGCTGGAGGAGGTCGACGGTGGAGATGAACAGTATCTCGTGGTGTCCCGTTTTCCGGTATGCCAGACCCCTCCCGATGAACAGGTCCCCCGTTTCGACCGTAGGAGGTCCGTTTCGTTCGTTTTGCGGTACGCCACACCCCTCCCGATCAACAGGACCCCCTTTCGACTATAGAGGTCCGTTTCGTCAGTTTTGCGGTACGCCACACCCCTCCCGATCAACAGGACCCCCGTTTCGACCGTAGGAGGTCCGTTTCCTCCGTTTTGCAGTACGCCAGATCCCTCCCGATCAACAGGAACCCGTTACAAACGTAGGAGGTCTGTTTCCTCCGTTGTGCGGTACGCCAGGCCTCGTTTCCATCGCCTATTCCGTCCAGGCCCTCCCGATGAACATGACCTCGCATTCCGTTCCGACCCAGCCGGTTGGCTCCCACGCGTTCCGTTGCCTCCCGATGAACACGACGCATTCTGTTGCCTCCCCATGAACACGACGCATTCTGTTGCCTCCCCATGAACACGATGACGACGATGTTTCTCCGTTCTGACATAGCCATGTACACGAGCCCTGGCCGTACGTATGCGCGAGTAGGCGTTCGAGACCCCGCCCGTATGTACACATACGTGGCCGTATTTTCTTTCTTGCACCCTGGCCACTATACGTATGTGTACATGCTACATGCGCGCCTCTACTATGACACGCACGCGCCTCTACTACGACACGTGCACGCCTCAACATCCACCAGTATATACGTACGTACACATTCGCGACCAGAATAACAATGGTACATACGCTTCAACTAGGTGGGTCCCGACTATCACGCACTTCCTTGCATGCGAAGATGTAGCTGGTGGGTCCCAGCAGCCAGGGGGGCGAATTGTTTTTTTCTGCCTGGACGCACTTCCTTGCGTGCGAAGATGTAGCTGGTGGGTCCCAGCTGTCAAGGGGAAATGTTTTTTGCGAAATACAGTGGCCCGTCCGGTGGGTCCCAGTTGTCAGGTGGAGGAATCATTATTTTCTGGGTAATAAGGAGTCACTTCCTTGCTGCGGCTGTGGACCCAGCTGTCAGCCTCTCCACATACAGTCCATGTCCGATGGAAGTCGTTCCTTGACCATGTTGACCACGCCGCACTGAGAGCACTAGTGCAGTGGACGACGACGAGGCCTAGGAAGGGGACGACGAGGAGCCGGGGAAGACGCGGCAGTGGAAGCCCGCGCGAAGAGGAGTACGAGGGTTCACTGCTTCGGCTGCGGTGTGAGGCTACCGTCGCCGCAGGGCCTGGCTAGCGGTGGGAATAGTAGGGGGTGGTGAGGCCCCTGCGGTAGCACACCCGGCCATGGGAGGCAAGAGCATATGACACGACCGGCGCTACTTTGGGCGGCCGGAGCAAGAAGACCAGATGTTGAAGAAGCACTATTCCCGTTGGATGGACATCGTACGGTCACTGGAGCTAGAATCGTTTATATTGACTAAGTTGACAAAGCCCTCCGTCGCCGTCAACTTAGTAGGCCCACAAGTCAGCCTCCCACCAAGGTGGGTCCCAGCTAGCAGGGGGTATTCATTTTTTTGCGCGTAATAAGGAGGCACTTCCGGTGGGTCCGAGCTGACAGTAGGGGGAATGTTTTTTTCACGAAATACGGTGTCCCTCGGGTGGGTCCCAGCAGTCAGGGGCCAACGTTTTTTCGCGAAATACTGGTGGGCGTCCGGTGGGTCCCTACTGTCATGTGGAGGAATAATAATTTTCCGTGTAATAAGGAGGCACTTCCTTGCGGCTGCCATGGATCCAGCTTTCAGCCTCTCCACATACAGTATTCTTCCGATGGAATTCGGTCATTGACCACATTGACCGCGCTGTGCCGAGAGCACCACGGCGGTGGACGACGGCGAGGCCTAGGAAGGGGACGACGCAGAGCCAGGGAAGACGCGGCAGTGGATGCCCACGCGGAGAGGGAGTACGAGGGTTCACTGGTTCGGCTGCGCTGTCGTCGCCGCAGAATAAAAGGGGGTGTGGGTGAGTAGATTGGAGGGATTGCCTGGCCAGCGGTGGCAGTAGTATGGGGGCAGTGAGGCCTCCGCGGCAGCATAGCCGGCCACGGGAGGCAGGAGCGGGCAGCACGACCGGCGCTGCTTTGGGCGGCTGGAGCAAGAAGACCAGAGGTTGAAGAAGCACTACGGCCGTTGGATGGACATCATACGGTCAGTCGAGCTAGAATCATGCATATTGACTAAGTTGACAAAGCCCTTCGTCCCCGTCAACTTAGTAGGCCCACTATACTAGGTCCCAGCTGTCAGGGGGAGTATTCATTTTTTTGTGCGTAATAAGGAGGCACTTCCTTGCGTGCGTAGATATAGCTGGTGGGTCCGAGCTGTCAGCGGCGGTAACATTTTTTTCGCGAAATACAGAGGGGTCCCAGATGTCAGGTGGAGGAATCATTATTTTGCGTGTAATAAGGAGGCATTTCCTTGTGTGCGGCCGTGGACCCAGCTGTTAGCCTCTCCACGTACAGTCCACTTCAGATGCATGTCGGTCGTTGACCACGTTGACCACGCCATGCTGAGAGCACCAGGGCGGTGGACGACAGCGAGGCCTAGGAAGGGAATGACACGGAGGCAGGGAAGACTCGGCAGTTGTTTTATTTCCCACGTGGAGCAGAGTACGACTGTACGAGGGTTTACTAGTTCGTGTGTCGTCGCCGGAGAATAACAACAGGTGTGGGTGAGTAGAGGGATGGCTAGGCCAGCGATGGGAGTACGGTGGGCAGTGAGGCCTGCGCGGCAGCATAGCCGGCCGCGGGGAGGAGGGAGCAGGCAGTCCCGCCGGTGCTTGTTTGAGCGGCTGGAGCAGGAAGAGCAGAGATTGAAGAAGCACGACGGCTGTTGGATGGACATCCAATAGTGTACATGCCATCTGTGGAAAGCCTCAAATCTGTGGAAAACAACATACAACCCATCTGCCATTATTTCAAATAATTTACAGCCCATTTGCTAATTCTTACGGGTTTTTTTGGATCCCATATTCTTTTCGTTAGCATTACAGCCCGTATTGTGGCCACGGTTAAAAATTATACGAAATTTTGAATATGTCGGTGCGGTCTGAACTGTTTTTAATCCCAAAATTTCGAGTCACATTCAGACTGATTTTAAATATATATATATATATATATATATATATATATATATAATCCAATAAATTGTCCACGCATAAAAATCAATGCAATTTAAAATCTCGAAATGAAAAAAACATATTTGAAACTAATTGACGGTTTGATGTGTTTTAAGAATGTACATCCCATTTCTCATTACTGATAGGCCATTTTCTCGGCCAGCCGAATGAAGCTCTCCTCGTCTTGAAAGATTTTGCAGCCCAACAGGCCTGATAAAACTGGGCTAGCCATTTTCAGAAAGAAAAAAAACTACTGGACTGGTCTGTGGTAAACATAAAAGAAAAGGCTGTCTAGATAGGCCTGAGTGTCCCGCACAGCCCAGTTGTCACCCTGCTTCCGTCTCAAAAATAAATTAGATAAATGCCACTCCAATTATGGCGATTCATAAAAATGCCACTGCAATTTCCAAACTTTGAAAAATTCCACTCCAATTTTTGCAAACTTTGAAAAACGCCACTACAGTTTGCAAACTTTGAAAAACGCCACTCCAGACTTCGAAAAATGCCACTAGAAATGGCATGAAATGGCATTTCTCAAATTTTGGAAATTACAGTGGCATTTCTTGGATACACCAGATTTGGAGTGGCATTTATCAAATTAACCCAAAACAAAAATAATTGGGCGAGCTGCTGGGTCCCTGGTGTCAGCCGCTCGTTGTGCAATTCTCTCGTTTATTGACTACGTTGACAATGGCATGGGACCCAGATGTCAGAAATCCACTAGGAGGAGCCATTTTTTTATTGGCTTGAAATAAGGAGGCACTTGCTTGCGTACTGCCATGACCTTGGCGGGTCCCTGCTGTCATCCTCTCCACGTACAATCATCTCCTGATTGTGTATGCGTCAACTTGCTAGGCCCACAAGTCAGCATCTAAACCAGTGGAAGACAAATACAACCCATTTAAAAAAATAACAGCCCATTCCATACGTTCAAACGGAAATTTCAACATTCAGAGCAAAGTAAGAGGTCTGATCCACATATAGAGTACTGAACTTCCACGTTGACAACCATCATAGCCAAGTTAACTATCTACTCCCACTAATACTCTAGTAGCATACAAGTACTAACTTACTCTTAGCTAACTAGACGATCCCGGCCGCCATCTATGGTACACGCTAAACGCCGGCACCGGCGTCGTGCACCTCGCCTCGGACTTGCAAGAGGTGCGATAGGGCGCGTTGCTCGCGCACGTTGGCCCTTTCCATGCCAGCGTGGTCCACCGAAGCTTCGGCTTCCAAGTGAGAAACCCACTTGACGAGCTGGTAGTAAAAATCGGCGTCGCGAACGTGTGCATGCCTGACAGCCTCCAGGGCTATTTGCCGGGCGCCGGCCTCCATGTAGTCGGCCCAGTTGCGGGCGCTCTGCTCGCGACTCAGAGCGTCGGTGCGCTATTGCTCCATGTCCCGCTGGCGGCGCAAATCGGCGATACGCTGCTCCTCCGCCAGGCAGTCGCGCTCCAACAACTCCTGCTCCTCCGCCGTGCGGTCACGCTCCAACAACTCCTCAATCTCCGCATTGCCATCTAAAGACAGATAGAATGCCTCCTCCCTCCGTCTGCCTTCCGTTGAAAACCCGAACACTAGTTCCGGCGGTGACCGCCTCCGGCGTCGCCTACCACAGACGGGCGGGGGCATGGCGGACGTGGTGAGCGACGTCGGGCCGGTGGGGGCTTATGAGGATATGGCAAGTTGGGTCACGGTGGCACCAGAGAAGGCTGGGAAGTAGTACTTATAGGCGGAAGGTAGCGCGACGGTCATCGGAATTCAATGCATAATGGCTTAGCGCGCCAGCTTGCCGTGGAAAACTAGAGAAACTGAAATTATGACTGTGTCGTCCCGTCCCATCTGGGTCGCACACCGGCATGGCGGTCAAACGAGTGCACTCGAATCATCTTCCTCCTTGTCAATAATGATTCCACAGATTTAAAAAGCCCGTAAAAATTAAAGTGTATCTTTTTTCGCATTAGTTAGCTGCCTTAATTACGGCCGGCTGCATGCAGGCATTCAGAATCGCTCGCAGGCAGTATGCGAAGCAGCATGCAACGAGTCGCAGCCGAGGGCACGCATGCAGCCACTTAAATTGTTGGAATTAATTAGGCTTAAACTTCTGCATGCCGTTAATTATTGCCATGCCTTGGTCTTGCTGCTTTGCTCACGAAATTAATTAGGCTTAAACTTCTACAGAGGTAGGCATTTTTATCCGTGTAGGATCGATAGTGTAGCTTGTTAGTTTCTTCAGAGGTAGGCATTTTTATTCAAAAAACTGCCACTTCGCATCTTGCGTCGCAAATTAAATTGCCAGGTGCGCATTTGTAGGCTAGCTAGTGATCGATCAGTAAGTTGTAAACACTGAGCGAACAGAAATAAGTAACTGTTAATGCATCTCAATGATTCACAGATCATACACTAATATGTAGCTCCAAAAGCAAAGATCAGCCACTTCGGATCTTGTGTCGCAACTAAAACTAACTAGTACGATTCCCATACATAAGATCAACATGTTAATGCATCTCAACGATTCACAGATCATATACAAATATGTAACTCCAAAAGCAAAGATCTAGAAAAAACATCTGCTCTTCCTACTAACATGGATGCTTCTCTTGGCCAACATTCAGTACAGACTGAAAGACAAATTTGTTTGTGAAGTCTACAATTCCTCTTGCAAACGTAATTGGTTTCACCAACAGTTGGAACCATGAGAATGAACAACACATGATGGAGGAACATCCACTCCAATATGATTTGGTCTTCTCTTGATCACACCGCGAGACTATTTTCAGAATACAAACTTTAACTTAGGCAAAATGATGCCCATTGTATAATCAGATCAAAGCAATGAAGCACCTAGTGTTGGCCAATAAATAGTACAATACTACTTTTCTGCAGTCCATGAAGTGACTATCCAACCTTTCTGTGTCTATTTTCAAATGGCACTGCATGCACTGACTATACTATTCTCTTGTGCAGTTCAACCAAAATTGCAGACACTTTGTTTGTTTGCCAAATAGCAACGGGCAGACATCTCTGTGTGCACAAATATCAAGCAGCTGGTAAACATATACCACACCTTGTATTTTCGGTTTAAACATGTCTCTTCCGCTTAGCATCTGTCATGTTCTGCACTGGACAATCTGATACAGTTATGTTTTGCCCTGGACAATTTCATACTGAATTGATTTGCTAGTTCAGAGCAGAAATATAGCGCCTATTCTTTATCAGACCAAGGATATCCATATTCGCAGTGATGGAAGAGGTGAAATCGATACAACCGAAATTGAGCATCCAATCACTGAATCCTGTCCTGCACCTCCAATGTAGGTCCACACTGCCAATAAATTCACATGCAAACCACTAGTATTACTATCTAATGACAGCTTATAGTGCCACCAATTGGATATAAAGGTTTGGAAAAAACACGCTCCTAATGTTGAACCAGTTGGACTTTTTGTGCAGTTCCACTAAAATCGAGCATCCTTGTTTGCATAGATATTGAAAGTGTGATTACTCTAAAAGTGGCACTAGTTGAAGCATAGACTCACAAATATAAGCATTCCAATTTCTTAATGGGAAAAAGGTAGGAAGACTATTTCTAACCACTTGTTTGAATGAATAAATAAAGCAACATCGGCTGATGTCAGGAAGGCATACATAGTTTTTTCTGAAAAACTGAGCCATTCCTGACATTTCCTCTTCTTTTAAGCAAATTTTGTGCAGTTCTACTAAAATAAAATGCCATCACCGCCTTGACAATTCAGTGACACTATACAAAAGGAAATGACTTAACATTACATCATGATGTTAGGTATGTAGTCGACAGGCATTAGAGACAAACATACAGACCTCCTCCGATAACATAATGAACATTAATTTTAACAAAGGTGTGACTAGCTTTACCGGGATAATTTGAGTGAACTCTACACCCTTTGTTCCTTAATATAAGACGTTTTCGCGGTTCAATTTAAAGTACCAAACGTCTAGTATTTAGAAAAACAGGTAGTAGTTTTCTTGAGCACATATCTGGGAAAGCTTGCCACACTTTATTTATGTCCATACGCTAATGCAACACCATTCGAATACTACAAATATACAGTAATCCAGTGGCTAGTGCAACAGTAGAGTAGTTAGTTTATTTACAGTACAATGGTTTTACTAAACAGATTTCAATAAACTCTAGCACTAGAAGGTTTATATAAGAATTAGCAATACAAAATGTATAGGTAACAAGTTTCAGCATTGGTATACTAGCTATGCATGAGCATTAAACCAAATACAAAAGTCTGAAGGTAACTAGCATTATTAACTAATGACAGTATAAAAAAATTGCAAACCATGTACCTCCAAGGTAAATATCATTTCGAACTCGGGGGGACCTTACAAATTGCTGTCCCAATCTTGATAATCGATCAAACATAAAAACTTGATCGAACGAATGAAGAGAACAGCCGGAGGAGGAGGTGCCCACTCTTGACCTTTCCTCTTGTCTTCATAATTGTCTATGCAGTTTAACCAAAAAAATGACATCAGCGCCTTGGCATTTTGGTGACACTGTACAAAAAAATTAACTTATCTCATGAAAGTGTGGTATGTAATCTATAAGCATTAACAGTGCAAAAATCTTAAGGTAGTAACAAGTTTCATCATTGGTATACTGGCTGTGCAACAACATTAGAATGCCTTAGCTAAAAAATCTTTAATACATCCACAATCAACAGCTAACCCTGAAATAATCCAGTGAAATTAAATGGCATTGCTTAAATTTATCGGTGGCATTAGACTGAGAGAGGCATTAGTTAAATGTGGCATCACTTTAGTAGTCGCATTCCTTGACTTGACTGCTAGCGTTATACTAATAGCAAAAAAAGTGGCAATAAGAGCATGGGAGGCCCATTCGGACAGTGGGCGCACCAGTACGATGTACATCCATGGACGCAGAGTGGTGAGGGAGGTATGGTTGCCCAGAGCAACAAATATCCAAGCAGCATATGTGGATTACGTCCCATTTTTGTTCTCTTTAGCCACCTTTTTCCTATGCGAGGACAACAAACCGATCGACCTGGTCATTCTCTATTGCGTTGTCATGCCTTTCTACCCTTCTTCAACCAAGAGACACGAGACTCGTACCTTAGCTACTGATTTTCCCCTTTTCAACCTAGATGCGGGTTCGATGCCTACTCTCTTGGACAGTACATTATCCCTTCCTTTCCTTATTCAACCCAGACATGGATTAGTTTGCATGAAGTGGGGTTTCCTTTAATAGTGCAAGTTATGGTTTTCGTCTGCATGGCCAGCAGAGTAGAGGATAGCAAATTGGGAAGATGGTGGAGTGGAAAAAGATCCACATGCAATGACATGGCAGATGGGGAAATAGAACAAGGTTATGGTTCGAAAAGAGGTAGCATACCTGAGGGTCGGCCGGAAGTGGCTTCGCTCGTGGTCGTCGTCCTCCGCACACACTACGACAGCGAGCTTGGGGATGGAGGCCATCCCGCGCGGGCGCTAGGTCTGAGAGGACGGCCTTGTCATTAATGCGTGACCTCGCTCGCCGACGACGAGTGCGTCAACACTGCACATCCTTTTCTTCCCCGGCGGATCTGTGACCACCAGTGAGGAGGGAGAGAGGGGCCGTCTTTTTTAGATCCGGAGAGAGGGTGGTAGTGTGAGAAGCAAGTGGGCAGCCCTTAGCAAGAAAGCGCTCAAGCTCCAACCTATATATCTTTTTATACTACGAGTACTCGAGGTGGAGTAGTGGTAGAGTTGTTTATATTTTCTCTGCGTACAGTACCAGTGAGTTGTGCCTCAAACCTGATCGGCACGCCATTAAAAAAATAAAGGTCGATAACTAATGCGGCACCTCGGGCCAACGCGGCCAGATCGCATTTTGCACGAGAAATTACACACCATGTTTCGTTGACATGTGGTCCCGTTCCAACATATCAGTGAGACGGCGGCGAGTAGTAGGAGTATTTCCGAACGGACGTGTAGGCCGGGGCGCCTCTTCGTGAACCGTGGCAAACTCGCAACCGTCCACCGACTCTTCGCCTTTCCCTCTCGATCTGGAACTGCTGTCGCATGCTCTTCCTCTCCCTCCTCCATTTTCCTTCATCCCTTCACCCTTTCTTCTGCCATTTTTCGATCATATTCTCCATGGAGGGAACAGGCCGGAAACGACCCTGTTATTCTTGCCCCGATCTGAAAGATGACGTGATGGAGGAACTCATTGATCGGTGCGACGTCATCACGTCGGCTAGCATGGCAGGTTCGTTCAAGCCCATTCTTGACTCAACTAATAACATCATTACAAAGAACCCAAGAGTCAAGGAGCGGTTTAATCTCCCCTATCTTCTTTTCCGTGACCCTGATGACTGGAGCCAGCACGACGGAGGCCTCGCCCTATGCCAGTGGATGCCGCTTGATAATGATACATATGATGTTAAGATGCCATCGCTTGAGGGCAAGGCTTGGGCAGGCGCAAATGGAGATTGGATTGTTTACATTGGGTCCAACTGCGAGTGGGAACTTGTGAATGTGTACACTCGTGACCGGGTTCCACTTCCAAAAATCTCAGCAGACTGCCCAGAGGTTGAGCACACCGGTATTGTACGCACGTTGAAATACAATCATGGTGACTGTTTTTTTATGGAAGATAGCAATCTGTCGAGTTCCCAACCGCTCTTGGAATTACAACAACTATCAAGTTGTTGCTATCTTCGACAAGCTTTTTGCCATCCTTCGTGGTTCGACTCGATGGATATTGCTCAAAAATCAGTTTTTGTACGTGGATGAGTACTGTGATGCAATTCAATACGAGGGCCTTGTGTTTGCTGCCACCACTAGTGGCACTGTTTTTGCATGGGATCCTCATAGTTTCGGTACGTTTGTCTTCCACCGTAATTATAATTGTTTCATCCACATGCATGCGGGTTAGCAAGTTTCCCTTTACTAATTAACCTTCTTCTTGTGTTTCCAAGGTCTTGTGAACATCCCACCACCTATACTTGAAAAATTTTATAACCAAGGGGGAGATGACGATGGTGATGATCACGAGCATGAGGACAAGCAGTGCCCATATACTCTGTGGCGCCTAGCAACTAATTCCGATGGATCACCTCTTCTTGTGTGTATACAACCCAGTGATGATGTTACTGCTAGGAAGCATGTGTAGTCTCCAATGGTCGCACTCTCCGGACCTATTCCAACACCCGTTGCATGGTATTCGGGATGGATACTAGTGTGCTAGCGCCAACTCCTTCTCCCTTGTACAGAATTGATAGTCTTGGAGAAAACTCGCTCTTCCTTGGACAATACTATCCGATGATGGTTAAAGGCAATCCAACTATTGTTGACACAACGTTAACAGTACCATTTATGAGAAGCAATTGCGTCTATACCTCGGACATTTGGGTGGTTCCCTACCCTGGTACTGATATAGTAGGCCACTTTAGCCTGGATGATCAGTCCTGTGTTGGTTTCCAGATCGACAAACAATGGCCCATCCTAGAGAATCACTTGTGGTTCAAAGCAAGCGTTTCCACCACCGAGGAATGGTTGAGTTGAAGTTTATTTCATTGCTTGTTATTTGTTGTGTGGTGAAGACTTTAGTATTTATAATGTATCCTCGTTGTCGATGTGGGATGATGACCTGTTGTATGTAATAAAATGATATGCCTGTGATAAACTTACTAAATTTATGAATGGCTTTCGAGTCGCTTCTCTGAGTGAGTGGTGCGATGAGGAAAAAAATATTTTTCGAATACATTATTGTACGTGCATTGCAACAGGTTATCGGATGAGGCCAATCAACAATAGTAGTACACTATTTGTACTAGCTTCACATGCTTCGCGCGTCGGGCGGGTGTTTTTACTGTAGCCATATGTTAATGTGTTCGCTGCACGTAACCAGCACCTTGAATCCTCGATACTAGTACTATATAGTAGGAGTAAGTAGTAGGAGTAGTAGGGTGGCATGGGCCAGAACAAGCATTCACGTCCAGGAATACGGCACACGCCACCACCAGGACATCCATCTCACACCATATTATTTCTTGGAGTCCACGATAGAGCAATCTCTTCAACCTCGTCGTTTCTCTAACTTCAGCCATCGCGCGGTGGGCGAGGTGGGGGTCTGCCGATAGTCGGTTTCCTTAACTGCGGTCCCACTTGTAAGGCCAACTCCAACGGATGACCCCAAATGAACCTCCATTTTGCACATACTCCAATGATAATTTTGAGTAGAAAAGCAAGACCAAAGAAAACAAGAACCACAAGAATACATTTTACTACCGTTGTAAGTTGGATTAGTGCCTTCTCAATGCATTCATTGTTGATTTGCGGAGGCTCGATCTTGCGTGCTTCTTTCTTCTCCGAGTGTAAAGAAGTAGACGTTGCTTCCTCGCATCTAGTCTCATGTCTAGTCTCTATTCTAGTAGGAGTATCAACAAATGCACTAATCTCATCTCTAGCCTCTGTGCTAGCTAAAAGTGATAGAACATCTACTAAATTGCGCTCTATCAATATATGGATGTACTCTTCTTCCCAATACAACAACTTGCATCCATTCTACTCCCTCCGTTGCACAGTACATGCCTTCTATTTGTCAAAATATATATGTATCTAGACATGTTTTAGTATATAGGTACATCCGTTTTTGGACAAATAGAAGTCAAGTATTTTGGAACGGAGGGAGTACACAATAAAAAATTTAAGTTAGCACAACTAGTCTAATCCGAGAGCACAACCGAAGATTTGGTCGGGTTCTTCCTCCTTTTGCCGACACGTGGGACATCCAGCATCTAGGTCGTGTCATGAACGAAAATAGAGTGGTAGTTGAAGCCACGAGATGTGCATCTTGGGTTAAACTGTAAATAGAATCTTACTACTCTTGAGTAACTCCAAAAGCGGACACCGAAGATCTTTATTGGATTTGTTTTTCATCACCAGGACGTCGAGGTGAAAGATGTGCAGGTTTAGTGGGTCCTTTTGCGTTTTCACTGATATGTGAGGCCGCATGTGAGAAAACAGGGGATGGGCTCCGCGCGTCCGCTGGCTGGTTGAGAAGAGAGATAGAGGAGGGCTGAGCACGGACTACAGGAAATTTGTTCTACGTACCTCGATATAGGCTCGATATAGTGGGGTGGCATGGGGCATAACTAGCTTTCACGTCTAGCAGTACGGCACACGCCACCCACACGAGTCCCATCCGACACCAATTTTCTTGGAGTCCATGCTACAACCATCTCTTCTCCCTCCTGTTTTTTCATCCATCGTGCGGTGGGCAGGGTGGGGGTTTGCCGATAGTCGGTTTGCTCAACTGCGGTCCCACTTGTAAGTGAAAATGCAACACTGCACGCATTCCCGCTAGAGCGGCATGCGGGACGAACCATGTGGGGGTGCGACGCGAACACGGCATGCTTTTTCTTATGAACTTGTAACTTGTAATGAGAAAATAACGATTTTGCCTAGAGTAATGAGAAGTTTGGTTCTGGCGCTGTTCATGCATGGAGTACGTATGAAAATTATGAAGTTGATGCGAAAGGTAAGATAATTACTATAGTATCATATACTACTAGATGGATTTCACGGAAAGATAAAAATACATACCGATCCATCAATGACATCCTCACGCCCTAGTGCGCCGGGTCACTAACTGACGTGTGAGGAGCAGCGGCGTTGGCGGCTAGCTCAACGTGCTTCTGAACAATGTCGTCCAAGGTTGCCCTGCGGTCCAAGAAGGCCAGCATCCTATCGTCCTGCTCTTTCATGTAGTAGTCCTTGTGGACGATTTGCGCGTAGACATGGGTGATTATGTCGATGGTGTCTTGCTGCGCCAGGCGCTGTGCGGCGAGTGCGACCTCGAGGTGGACATTCTCCGGCGCGACAGCGGGCAGTCGTAGGGCCACCAGTGCGTCGAAGAGGTTGTCACCATAGTGGCTATTGAGGGTGGTGGGCATCGCAGAGCCTGGGCGCATCGGCTGGAGGCTTACGTCAAAGTCATCCGCAAGCTTCTTGACGACGGTGAACTTGTCGAGGAAACCGACGAGGACCTCATCAAACAAGGAGATGAAGTTGTCGTCCAAGCGGCCCCTCGCCCTGGCGGCCTCAAGCAATACTACCTGGAGACGTTCCTTGGTGCCGGTCCGCAGGCCGGCGTCGTGGACCATCTAGCACAGCCGGCTGATGCTCGCGCTCATAGCCTCGATGGGTCTAGCTTAGCTTTCTAGTCAACTGATCGTGTGATTCGAGTGATCACTCTTACCCTTGGTTAGCGTGCGTAGGATTTCGTACTACTCCTCGGCCCTCTACTGCACCTGCCTTTGGATGTATGATAGGTGGGCCAGCCACCCCCTGGGCCCACGTGTCATTCACCCAAAGGCAGTTGCCGTAAGTCAATGAAGCTGCGCCCCCCTTCGTGTCGGTGCAGTATAGTCATCTCACCGGACCTCTAGTTGGGGCCAAACGAGAGAAGTTTGATGTTTACTGGTTTATTGGTCCCCTTTGCATTTTGCCCCAAGTTTTGACCATTGATTTAACTAATAAATTGCTAATGCATGTAAACAAAAATGTTGTGTAAGTCACCTTATGAAAACCAAATAATCCCAAAATACTTAGGTACGGTGCATTAACTCCCTCCTTGTTTCTTATTTCGTGACATATCAACCAATGAGAGATGTGGGTCATGCATGCTTTCAATGACTTGAGACTACCAAACATGACATGCAGTGTTTAGTTCATTGCATGTAATCCTATTAGTACTCTAGTTAGCAAAAAACATTAAGTTCTCTCGCCGATAGGAATAAAAAACCATGTATTTATTTATAGAGGGACTAGTACATTTTTTGTGGCATGCATTACTAGATATTGCTAATCAGATACTAAAATCCAGATTAATGTCGTAGTACTCCTAAATCCAGACGGTGGTGCTACTAGTACTAGTAGTAGTACTACCAATGTAGTAGTAGGAGTACTAGCACTGTACTACCCGTTGGTCAAATTATTACGTGTTGCTCCTCACAGTGAAGTGACAAGACCTTGCGCCTGAGATGACACCTGAGTGTAGGTGCCGTGTTCGGCATACCATAGTCAGCCTCACTGTCTGCAGTCACTATCATCATGGCTGTAGAGCTAGCCTTCTTACAACTAGCCCTGTTCGACATACTTTACCGTGCGTAGATGCTCGTGAATTGCATGGAACACCAAGATTGGGGGTGGACGGCTCCGGCAGCGGCCATCACGCCAGATTTTTCCACGGCCTTCTGGATGTGGTGGGGAGGAGATAAGGCTGATTGTGAGAGACAAGGAGTTGTTTGTAAATAGGGAACAAGTTCGGTCATCTTTTTGCAAAAATGGAGAAGCTTGGTTTGTATGAGTCAGATCTAGATCCGACGGCTATTGGTGAAAGATGGGAGGCACAACATCATCACCAACTCAGAACCTATTTGATTCACAGGATTTTGAAAACGCAGGAATAGGACACGGCAATATTACAAGTTTCAAACGGATATTACGAATGTTAGGAGTAATGCTGCACCTACGAAGAGGGCATTACTAGGAAGTTTAGGTAAGAACTTTCGTTACTTTAGGTGGATGCTGCATTATCGTACAAACTAAAATCCACCGCCCTGACAAGTCACTAATGGGCAAATAAGTTTTCGAGTCGCTGGCCACTTGATGTTTCAAAAACAAATTCAGCTTCTGCGGAGACTTTGTCATTTAGGCTTAGACGCTTGCGGTGATCAGCACACCATTCATTGTTGCGCCAGAGAACGCCAAACCTCATTACCTTGAGCACACTTGCCTCCAGAACAAAGAACCTGGCCAATTTTAATTTCAGATGTGCTGCCTCGGTAGTCGATCAAATTAATTTCTGTAAGATGGATATCAAGGCATTCGATGAGATTGTTATAGTGCAGCACATTTTTCACTTTCGGGTCTTTTTTTATCTGCAAAATAAGAGAACATATTAGAGCAGCTGGCTGCATAAGATTGCCATGTCATCAAGAGGTACCAATATCATTCGCTCATACGATAGGGTTGGCTGGCTAGTGATATTTTTTCACTCTCTCTCACTCTCTTTCTGTTCCCTCTCATTTAACTAGGAGCACATGAAGAGCTTGGGCATTTGTTGCCTTCCACTATGTGGACGATGCCATATTTCGCAAAAGTATGCCACATAATACGCATCAATGTCAAATCAAAAGATTTTGGCACCGCTCTCGCGATGTGAGAGAGTTGGCACCGCTGTGCACACAGACCCACATGTATAAACAAATCAATCAAACCAACTACACCAACCTCTCACTCTCCCAAACAAATGTTTTTATTGCCTCAGTCCTCTCTCTCTCCCATGCAGTTTTTTTTCATTGCGTGAGTTAATTTGGCACCGGAGCAAAGTAGGTGATCCAGATTGGGGCACCAGGTGAGCAATGGAGGGCCATCGATGCCAAATGCATCACAAGTGACTTTGGCGCATGTTTTGGCCTACATAGCCCACTTTTGTACTCCCTTCGTCCCAAAATTCTTGTCTTAAATTTGTCTAAATAAAGATGTATCTAGTTACATTTTAGTGATAGACACATCCGTATCTAAACAAATGTAAGACACGAATTTTGGGAGGGAGGGAATACTACCTCGTATTTCGTATAAAATTTTGACCATAGATTTACCTAAGAAAATGCCAATGCATGTCACTAAAAATTACACCATTTGAAATTATGTTCTAATACGAATCCAAAGATATAGTTCTTAGTGACATGCATTAACATTTTGTCAGTTAAATCTATGGTCAAATTTTGATACTACAAAATTGGAAGAGTAAACCAGGACGGAGGTAGTACTTGCTCTTAGGGTAACCATAGAGTTACTGGAGTAGTCTAAGTTACTTTCCACTATGACTAGCATAGGCTACTATAGTAGTACAACATAAAAACAATGCAGGTGATCACATGAGAAAAAAATACTAAAAACATTTCTTTCGTTGCAGTGCGTAGATGTAGTTTTGAACACTACACTTGTAATCGTAATTTGGGAAAATTACGAAAAAATTGAGCTATGTTGTGATTACCATTTACTTATAGGAAAGAAGTTTCACCTTGATGAGTAGCTTCTCCGTGCATAGAAAGCATGTAAGGAATCCAACAACTTGATCCAGATTGGGCCGATAGATTTTAGTGCTAAGATCTTCACTGTGCGCATGGACTGGGTCAATCTTGTGGGAATCATTTTCTAGAAGACGGTCATAAATACATCAAGAAGAAATTAAAAAAATTGAATTTCAAGAAGACGGAGAAGAATATGAGTGTTGTACTTGAACGATTACGGATCCAATAAAGAGTTCGGAGAATTTGGCAGACGAGTACACCAACACTGTCAATTTTGGCGTGTCAATGAAACTGATTTTTGTTGGACCTTCTAGATCCGATACAAGCAATCTCTCAAGGAAAGGCGCATTCTCAATGACCATAACATGGAACAGCTGGAGTGATCTCTTCCCAATTGATGTCTTGTTGCGTGGCCAGCAAGACACATAAATCCATCGAAGATTCGTCGAGGCGATGTGGAGGCTAATGAACCCGTGGATCTACTCAAGACAAAGGTACTCGAGCGCAGTATAGCTACAGAGCAGGTTCTCCATAGCCTTCTTCGAGATGACAACGTCGAAGAGGTCGAGCTGCTTGAGTTGAGGTAGAATAAGGACGGGCACGGCATTAATCTGGGGAAGATAGCACTAGCTGAAGCTGGCGCGGCGCATCATTGGTGTGAGGCGGAGTGCGGACGGCGGCAGAGAGCGACATCGTCCAGCTTCAAAGCTGAGCTCCTCGAGCTGATCTAGGGCGGGGGATAAGAACCACTTGTCGAACTTGGGTTGGACCTTGCAGTTGGTACTGAACATGCAGATGTCAAGGTGTCTGGCTGGCCCAGGGTGCGATGAAAGGATCTTGGAGACTGTGGCCATGCGTTTGCAATCCTCGTCGTAGAGGCAGCTGTCGACGGTGAGGTTGAGGGGGACGTAGCGCCAGAGGGGGCGCCACCGCCGGGAGAGCAGGGCGGTTCGCACGACAGATTTTGTGGGGAGGAGGCCGATGATAACGAGCAGCATGTCGTCGGGGAGGCTGCTATGAAGTCCTGGCTCGCCGGATGCGGTTTTGGCTCGAGCCGCCTTCGCTTGTTGGCTGCCTCACCGTCCATCTCAACCGGCGGCGACGCCGGTGTACACGTGTGCTGGGTGTGCGCGAGTGCATCCTTCTGTGCGCAAGAAGTTTGTCCTCAATGCGCCCTCAATTTACTAGCGTGCGAGGTGCTACCCCGAGTGGTTTCAACTTTTTTTAGTTCACCGCATGTTAGATGGGCCTCTAGTTTACTTATTTTCAATCACTGCCACATGGGCCAGGACACGAAGATATAGAACACGAGCTGACAAGGCAGCATGTGGATTGGTTGACCGGTCAACTAAACAATATACGGAGCTATACACTGACATAGTGAGCGTATAATCTGTCGGTATAGAGAGTTCGAGTGAGAGGGGAGGCCCGTGAGAGATAGAAGAGAGAGAGAGAAAGAGCTACTCCCTCCGTTTGATAATGTTGTTCCAACATTTTTTTTAAGTCAAACTTTCGAAACTTTGACCAAGTTTATAAAGAAATTACTTATATCTACAATACCAAAGATAAATGATAGTATGAAGTAAGTACATGTTGTGATGAATCTAATGATCGTTCCAGATGTAAATGTTTTTATTCACATATACCTGGTCAAACTTTTCTGAGGTTTGACTTTTCAAAACATCGATATGCTTATGGACGTGATGGAGTCCCTAACTAGAGAGAGAGAGAGAGAGTGAGTGAGTGAAAAAAGTGTGTGTGCATGTGTGAAAGAGACATGGACAACACACGATAAAAGTAGAGAAAAAGTGTGCATGTCTTATGCAAACATATCACACATGCATCTTCGACAATGGAGGCAAGGTGAGGAGATAGTGTGTGGTTGTTCGAAACAGAGAGAGCAAGACCTCTAGCACGTGGCCAAGAGGGGTCTCACAGACAAGGGAGAGAGGTCGAGAGAGACGTACGCAGAAAATGCTGACATGGGGAGGAGAGAGTGTATGTTTGTCATAGAGAGATCCCCTGGAGATAGTGATGGGACTACATGGGTGGGAGATTGAGTGACAAGGTGTGTGCGCGATAGAAGATGCCCCGAGAGATATCGAGATAGACGTATGGATGGAAGGAGACAATACGTGTGTTCCCGATGGCTAGTAAGAGATAATCATATTTAGGAGGTTGGGAGTGCTTGCACCTATGATGGAGTGAGGGATTATGGTACTTAGGGGGTGCATGTCACATGGAGAGAGAACAAGGGCAGAGAGTGTTGGATGGGTCTATATGTATAGCGCGAGCGAGACATGTGTATGTGTGAACCAGGGAGATATAAGGCCAGTTTGGCTTGCATCCTGAGCATCTTTTGCCTGGCCTGGGGTTGTGGCTAGATTTCATGCACGCTTGTTTGGTTGCTACCCTGTGAAAAAGAAAGCCCGCCTGGCCTGGGTTCCCTTGCACTTTAATTAGCCTGGCTGAACTCCAGACACTTCAAGTAGCCTGGCCCAGGCGACCAAATCTCGAACGCCTGGCCGCGCCTGGTCGTGTGGCCATGAGGCTAACAGCAACATGGATGGATATTAGCCTTAAATAATTGATGCATGTATTGATTGATGGGACGTTGATGCTTTGCCTGGCCCAGGCATGAACCAAACGCTTTAACACCACACAAGCCTGGCCAGGCAGAAATATTTTACATCTCACGTCCACACTAGGCAGTACCGGCCATCAAGGCATGAGGGTCAGGTCACGAACCAAACTAAACAATAAAGTTTGAGAGAGATTGAGGAGCCCCGATAAGGCTGAGTGGTGCGTCAGATAGCTGAGAGGGGGAAAGAGATATTCCATCCGCTCGATAATGTAGTGCATGTAAATTTTTTAGAAGTCAAACTTTGGAAACTTTGATCAGGTTTACGCAAATGTTATTTATATCTACAATACCAAAGATACATCATACAAAACTACATCTCATGGTGAATCTAATGGTATATGTTTGTCGTACTAGATGTAATTCTTTTTCTCCACGTACATGGTCAATCTTTGTGATGTTTGACTTTTCAATAAATCTATATGCTATGGACCGAGGAGAGTGCCTCAGTCGAGACAGATCAAGTGCGTGTGAAGGAGAATGAGTAAGTGTGCAAAAAGAGTATGTGTGTGAAAGAGAAAGTGACAACAAAAGATAAATTAGAGAGAGAGTGTGTGTTTTTTCGTTTCCTATGCGAACATATCACGCGTGCATCTCCGAGATGGAAAAGCGAGGCGAGGAGATACACGAAGATAGCTAGTGTGTGAATGTTTGCAACAGAGAGAGACATCCCTGTAGCACATGTCCAATAGAGGTCTGGCCAATAGGTAACAAAGGTCAAGAGGGACACATGGATGGCATGGACGCATGGGGAGGGAGAGAGGGTGTGTTTATGATAGAGAGATCCCGTCGAGAACGTGAGGGGACTATATGGGTGGGAGATCGAGGGAGTGCATGCGCGATAGAAAGATGCCCCGAGAGAAATCGAGATAGACCATGCACATGTTTGTGATGGAGACTAAGATTAGCTAGTCATATACATATATGGGGGACTGCGTGTGCCTACAATTGAGTGAGAGACCATCATACTTGGCTAGCTGGGCATGAGATTGTGTGTGTGCGCGTGTGAGATGGAGAGAGAACGAGGGGGAGAGATAGAGTTTTAGATGGGCCTATCGAGTGCGAGTGAGATATGCATGTGTATGTGTGACCCAGGTGGATGGAGAGTTTGAGAGAGGGGGGAAGAGCTCCGAGATGACATAGTGGTGCGTGAGAGAGTTACGGGCAAAGAGCCAAGGAATTTGTGTGTCAGGACCCCGACTCGATGCCACATCGATCTAGCATGTAACACCTCATATCACTTTGTGGCCTCACGCACGGTATCCCCACGGGTGTCGCCTTACCTTTGCCCGGGACCGTTTGCGCATTTTGGCACACGTATATGATGGTGTCGCTAGCATCCATATGATAAAGAGCCTGGGCTGACATGGCTAGTCGTAAACCCAAAGTGGCACTAACTTATAGGGACAGGCATCCATGACCCAACATCGAACGTGTCGGTCATCAGCGAGTGAATCCAGGCTGTAGCACTGGGCTAACAGGACTCCGGTGAACCGGGCTGTAGCGGGCTAGCAGGACTCCGGTATTCATCGCGTGACATTTCCCCGAAGGGACAGACACAGGATCGAAGAAGGACACATGCCGGCCAGCCTAAGTGTTCCGGAGCAGTAGCAAGCTACCAGGGCTCAGTGGAAGCACTAGGAGACATTTCCCGGTAAGAGAGGCTACTAAGAATAAACAACTAGATAGTCAGATCCCACACATAGCAATACACATTACACGTACGCATAACATGCAAGTATGTGCTGTACAACATGGCATCACAGCATAACTCAACAATCATATAGATAAAGGCTCAGAAGAGCCGTCATAGCATTTATTGCAAACAGGGGTCACAAGACCCGTCATACAGAGCATACAAGCAACAAGCGGAAGCATTACATGTCTGGGTACAGACATCTACAAATGAAAAAGGCTGAAGAGCCTGACTATCTACAACATCCGATCAAGATCGTAGCTGAGGTACTAGCTACTAGTCGAAGTCCATGAGAACCCTAGTAAGACCGAAGTCTCCGCTGCAAAAACATAAATAAAGCAACATGAGTACAAAGGTACTCAGCAAGACTTACATCAGATCCTATCATACATGCATTTGTATCAAGAGGGTAATGTGGGGTTTAGTTGCAGCAAGCCAGCTTTGACTCTGTGGCTATCCTGTTCTACGACTACCAAAAACTTTTGAGGTGAAACAACGAACACGAGTCCACTAATCACCACACAATACACTACTATGGATTCATCCCCGTCTCCCTACGAGAAGGCCATCCATAGCACTCACACTTGTCTTGAGCATTTTAGAGTATCCACTTCAAGTTGTCTATGTACCATGTAAGCATCCAAGAAGTCCATAACCGCGGACCCGGCTATTCGAATAGATCATGTTAACCCTGCAGGGGTGTACTTCTTCACACACGCTCTCGCCACTTACCGCCATGTACACGTCGTGTATCTCGGCAACCTTCAAGCGGAAGCCTGGCGAGGGTGTCGGCCACGACCTGACTAACCACACAAGACTCTAGTCCAGGTTTATCGCCTATTCGGGTTCCATCCGCAAGGAGATCCGGCCGGGGTGTCGCTTACGGCCCCAAACGATGTGTACAGGGTTCCCGAGCCCACCAACCGGGTGCCACTCGGTACACCGGGCCACGTGTGCCTAGTCTGTCCCAAGCCCACCCTGCCGGGTGCCACTTGGTAGAAAAATAGCACTACCTACAAACACCAGAAACTAGTTGCGACTCCTGGACAGAGACCAAGTTGGTTAATAAGTCGAGAGGGGCACTTAAGCATTCCAATGTGTGGTAGTATCGAGTCATTGGACAACATACATAGAACTCAGTGCTTAAGGACGGTTCTAGCGAGACAACCCACCATGTACTCCTACATGGCCTCTCACCGCTACCTTTACCAAATCGTGTTCACACACTTCACTCTCAGTATCAGAACATATCGTGACACTCCAATTCATTCCCAATGAATCAGACCTGACACAACTCTAAGCAATAGCAGGCATAGCATGGTAGGAACACATCAGTGGCTTCAATCAACTCCTACACATGCTAGTGGGTTTCAACTATTTACTGTGGCGATGACAGGTCATGCAGAGGAATGGGTTCAACTACCGCAGCACAAAGTAGCAGATGAATCGTTGTTGTCCTAATGCAATAACTGAGAGCAGGAGCGAGAGAGTAGGGTTTTATCGAAATGAACAAGGGGGGTTGCTTGCCTGGTAAATCAACAAGGGAGGCACTGTTTCACAGACAGGTACTCTGGAACGTCTCCGGAGCAGGACCTATCGAGAAGGAACGGTGCCGGCAATCAAAACACAATCATATGCAACAATATGATGCATGAACATGGCATGTAGATGTGATGCTGTTGAGTTAATGCAACTAGTGTTCAATTAGCTTGAAGTCCATTTGAACCAAAGGTTCAAATGCATTTCTAAATTAGGTCTCTTATATAGGCCATAATGTGTTTTCCCATATTCAGCATGTATAAGTTGGTTTTTCATGCATGAAACTAGTACAGATGGAAAGATTGCATTTTTGTGATAATTTTTCATATATAAATTATTTAAATCCGAGCTACGGTTGAATTGATATGAATTTTTGAAGTTTAAATCAATTTCTGGAATTTCCTGATTTAATTAAATCCAGAATTTATATACTGCGCCAGCATGACGTCATCATTGCATCAGCGGTCAACGCGGCTGTCCAGGTCAATCCTGACGTGTGGGGTCCACACGTCAGTGACACTGGGGTTAAACAGGGGTTAAACTAACTTAATTAAAAGGTTAGGGGCACCGGGGCCCACATGTCAGCCTCAGGGGGGGGGGGGTTAGCGCGGTTGACCGGTCAATCCCGCCGGCGTTTAGCCGTCGGCGAGGCCGAGCGCGGCGGAGGGGCTCGGGATCGCCGTTCCGGCGACCATTCGGGCGGCGGAGAGGCTCTACGGGTAGCTGGGAGGGCGCCGCGTCTTCCTGTGGAGTCGGTTGGGGTCGGGGCGGCCGGAATCGGCGCCGGCGTCGACCTAGGTGGCCGCCGGAGTTCGGCAACTTGCGGCCGCGGCGTTGTGGTGCACGGCAGTGGAGACGGAGGGTTCCTACGGGCTCCTGGCGTCACCAGGAACACGGGGACACGCGCGGAAGGGACCGGCTTGGGCTCGTGCCACCGTGGCGCCATGGCCGGCGGCGAGGAGCAATCGGCTCCGGTGAGAAGGCGGCTGGAGTGCGGGAACGAGCGCGGGGAGGAGGGGAAATGGAAGAGGAGCTCACAGCGAGGTCGATGAGCAGCTCGGTGGTCTCGGGGAGGCGGCGGAGGCGGCGAATTGACCGCGGCGAACTTCGGTGGCCGGCGACGGAAACGGCGATGGTGGCGGCGTTGCAGCACGTCTGGGAGGTCCGTAGCTCAACGAGGAGGTGGAGGGGGTTGTGGCGGAGCTTGGAAGCGGGTCGAGGAGGCGAGGGGAGGCCAGTTGCTACGGCGATGCCCGTCGGCGGCGGCGGTGGTTCTCGGGTGAGAGGGAGAGAGAGCAGGGGGAGAAGAGGAGGACGAGGGAGAGTGAGAGCGGTGCGGGGCAGCTGCGTGGCTTTGTCCGGGGCATCGAGGGCGAGAGAAGGAAGCAGGAGGTGGCCAGCAGGGGGGGAGGTGGCGCGCGCGCGTGCCGGCGAGCGTCGGGCACACGCCGTTCCCCTGTCGAGGGGGAAGACGACAGAGGAGGGGGGGCCAGGCGGGCTGGGCCGCCTCCTGGCTGGGCCGGCCTGCTGCTGCTGGGCTGCGCAGGGGAGGGGAGGCCCAGGTAAGCCCCTCCTTCTTTTATTTTTGTTTTCTAATTTTTCTGACATTTGTTTTGATTTAATAAATATATTAAATCATTTAATTTTATTATGCCAATTTTTGTAGGGGCTAATGGTATTATTCCAGAGCTCTTTTATAATTGGCATAATTTTTGGACCATATTTCATATATATAGAAATATATTTCCAATGCAAATATTTATCGAATTAATCCAGGTGGCCAAAATAAATGTCCATGAGCTCCTAAAAATATTGTTTTGATTTTTATCTCTGTCCAATATTTTCAGAGGGCAACATGAGCATTTTCTTGGATCCTTTTGGAGAAATTTTTATTTGGGTCATTTTAAAAATGATTCTGAGGGTTCCACCAATCCTCATTTCAAATTTAAATGAAATTTAAACATGATGCACAAATGACCAGCTAGTCTAGGTCATACCAGACTAGGGATGTGACAACTCGCCCCCACTTAACAGAATCTCGTCTCGAGATTCAGGGGTCGACGGAAAGAAAGCGGGGTACTCCAGTCGAAGACGATCTTCTCGCTCCCAAGTAGCTTCTCTCTCGGAATGATGAGACCACTGAACTTTGACAAACTTGACGTTCTGACGTCGGGTAACACGCTCTGCTTGATCAAGAATGCGAACCGGGTACTCTTGGTATGTGAGGTTATCTCGGAGATCGAGCGTTTCATGGTCCACTCCACGGATAGGATCCGATAAGCAACGCCTGAGTTGAGAGACGTGGAAGACATCATGAACTCGAGAAAGATGTGGGGGTAGTTCCAATTGGTAGGCAACTTCTCCTCGTTTAGCGAGAATGCGAAAAGGACCAATGTAACGAGGAGCCAACTTGCCCTTGATACCGAAACGATGGGTACCCTTCAAAGGAGTAACCCGAAGGTAAGCTTGGTCGCCAATTCCATAAGTCATATCCTTATGATGACGATCGTACTGGCTCTTCTGACGAGACTGGGCTGTTTTCAAATTCTCACGAATGATGCGAACTTGCTGTTCTGCCTCCTGGATCATATCCGGTCCAAAGAATTGTCTTTCACCGGTTTCTGACCAGTTCAAAGGTGTTCGACACCTTCGTCCATAGAGAACCTCAAAAGGAGCTTTCTTGAGGCTGGATTGGTAGCTATTGTTATAAGCAAACTCGGCGAAGGGAAGACATTTCTCCCAATCCATACCGAATGAGATAACGCAAGCTTTGAGCATGTCTTCAAGAATTTGATTGACCCGTTCCACCTGACCACTCGACTGAGGGTGGAAAGCGGTACTGAAGGAAAGATGGGTTCCCATGGCAGTTTGGAAACTCTCCCAGAAATGAGAAGTGAAAAGACTGCCACGGTCTGAATTGATCTCTAGTGGAACACCATGCAGTGACACTATTCGAGAAATATATAAGTCAGCAAGCTGACTAGCAGTGATATTTTCTCGAACAGGAAGGAAGTGAGCCACTTTGGAAAGACGATCAACGACTACGAAGATAGCGTTATTCCCTCTTTTGGTCCTGGGAAAGCCGGTAATGAAGTCCATACCAACTTTATCCCATTTCCATTCAGGAATAGCTAAAGGCTGAAGGGTGCCAGCAGGTCTTTGATGCTCTGCCTTAACGCGATGACAAACGTCACATTTAGCAATGAACTCAGCGATTTCTCTTTTCATCCTAGTCCACCAGAACCTCTGGCGTAGGTCCTGATACATCTTAGTACTACCGGGATGAATCGTGAGAGGGGATTCATGCGCCTCCTTAAGAATCAATTGTCACAGATGTTGATTCTTGGGAACCACCAAGCGATTCTCAAAGAAAACAACACCACGATCATCCATAGAGAAACATCCACCAACTCCCTTCTTAATGTTTCTCTTGATCCGAGAAATTCCTGTGTCTTGCTTTTGAGCAGCGATAATCCGATCTTCAAGATCAGGTTTCGCCACCAGGGTAGAAAGGAATCCGCGAGGAGCTATGTGAAGGTTAAGCTTACAGAATTCCTCATGGAGAAGTGGTTGGCCTTGCTGCAACATGAGATTGTTGCAATAGGATTTACGGCTCAGAGCATCAGCCATGACATTGGCTTTGCCTGGGGTGTAGGTAATCCCTAGATCATAATCTGTGATCAACTCCAACCAACGTCTTTGCCTAAGGTTCAGATCCGGTTGGGTGAAGATATACTTGAGACTCTGGTGATCGGTGTAGATCTCGCAACGTTTACCAAGGAGGTAATGTCGCCAAGTCTTGAGTGCATAGACTACGGCTGCAAGCTCTAGATCATGTGTAGGATAATTCTCCTCATGTGGATGCAACTGTCGAGATGCATAGGCAATCACATGACGATCCTGCATAAGAATGCAACCTAGTCCTTGTCGTGAGGCGTCGCAGTAGATAATAAAGTCTTTAGTGAAATCCGGTGGCACAAGTATGGGAGCAGAAGTCAGGCGTCTTTTCAGTTCTTGAAAACTGTACTCACACTGTGGGGACCACTCAAACTTTTTATCTTTCTTGAGAAGTTCCGTGAGGGGTTTGGCTACTTTGGAGAAGTTTTCAACAAAGCGGCGACAATAGCTGGCTAGACCAAGGAAACTCCTAACTTGTTTAACGGTCTCAGGTGGAGTCCAATCGAGAACGGCTTGAACTCTCTCGGGATTGACAGCAATGCCCTTACCAGAGATTACGTGGCCTAGGTAGGTCACTTCTGACAACCAAAATTCACACTTGGAGAACTTGGCATAAAGGCGATGCTCTCTAAGTTTTTCTAACACAAGTCTAAGATGTTCGGCATGCTCTTCCTCGTTCTTCGAGTAAATAAGAATATCATCGAGGTAAACCACGACGAACTTATCTAAGTACTCCATGAAGATCGAGTTCATCAAACGGGAGAATGTGGCTGGGGCGTTGGTTAGACCAAAGGACATGACGGTGTACTCGTACTGACCATAACGAGTGACAAAAGCTGTCTTGGGAATGTCCCCATTTCTGATCTTGATTTGATGGTAGCCTAACCTTAAATCCATCTTGGAAAAGACTGAGGATCCAGCGAGCTGATACAGGTCGTTGATCCTGGGAAGCGGATACTTGTTCTTTATCGTGACCAAATTAACGGGACGATAATCTACAACCATCTGGTCCGTACCATCCTTCTTCTTAACGAAAAGGACGGGGCAAGCCCAAGGAGAAGAACTAGGACGGATGAAACCCTTTTTCAAGGACTCATCGAGTTGTTTCTTAAGCTCGGCTAGTTCTAAGGGTGCCATCTTGTAAGGTCTCCGGGAGATTGGAGCTGTTCCTGGGATAAGATCTATGACGAACTCTACATCTCTGTCAGGTGGAACACCTGGCAGTTCCTCTGGAAAGACATCCGGAAAGTCACGGACTACCGGGATATCTTCAAGGTCTGGAAGAGGGCTGGCATTAAGAGAATAGAGTTGACGCTTTGCAACTCTAGTGGAGACGGTGACTATCTTGCCAGATGGGTGTGTAAGTTGAACCGATCTTGTGTAACAATCAATCTTGGCATGATGAGCTGTCATCCAGTCCATACCCAAGATGATGTTAATATCTGAAGACTTGAGGGCTACAAGTGATGCAAGGAATACAAGTCTATCAACAAGAATTTCGTTACCATGGCTGATTCTGGTGGTCTGCCATCTAGACCCTGGGGTTTGGATTTCAAGCGGAGTTGGCATATCACAAAATGACATGTCGTGCAAACGAGCATAACCTTCAGAAATGAAGGAGTGAGATGCTCCAGTATCGAATAGAACTGATGCTGGGTGACAATTGACAAGGAGGGTACCAAGAACGACATCTGGATCATCATGAGCGTCTTTAGCTGAGACGTGATGCACACGTCCACGTTCAGTGGGGGCTGACTTGACACTGATCATCTTGCGTGATGGCTTAACACAGCCAACAGTCTTCTCGGGCTGGGGTGGAGCATAACTAGTCTGAGAGCAGTCACGTGCATAGTGTCCTGGCTTCCCGCATGTGAAGCAAGTCCCTGAGGTTGGACGTGGACCCGCACTGACAAACGGTCTACCAGTAGGCCTGGGTGGAACATACGACTGAGTTGGAGAAGGCACCACATAGGATGGCCTCGGTGCATATCCGGAAGGAAGAGCGGAGTTTGGAACCCAAATCCGGCGTTTCTGGGAACTAGAACCGGAGGAAGATCCCAAATCACGGGATGTGCTTACGAGACTCCTCGTAAGTGAGTTGAGCTGTCTCTGCATTGATGGCCTTGTTCACAAGGGCTTGGAATGTATCACAATGATGCAGGTGGAGATCACGACGCAACTTGGGGTTGAGACCCTTCCGGAACCTAGCTTGCTTCTTGGCGTCCGTGGACACTTCTTCTGTGGCATAGCGGGCAAGGTTCTCGAATTCTCTGCTATAAGCATCAACAGCCATCTTACTCTGGGTGAAACTACAGAACTCTTCTCTCTTGCGATCAATGAGGGCCTGGGGAATGTGATGCTCGCGAAAAGCCTCAGTGAAATCCTTCCAGGTAGGAATCTGGCCAACTGGAAGCATAGCCTCATAGTTCTGCCACCAAAGACTAGCAGGACCTTCTAGGTGATATGTGGCATAAGTGACCTTGTCATCTTCAGCTACGCTCGCGGAACGCAGCTTATGGGTGATGCTACGGAGCCAGTCATCTGCATCGAGTGGCTCGATGGAATGATGAAAGGTAGGTGGGTGCAAGCGATAAAGTCATGAATGGTCACAGATCCCTTGAACTGATGTGCGGTATTCTCCTCGATACGTGCCAACAAGCGGTTAGACTCACGCTTGTTCCTCTCCATCTCTAGCATGAACTCTGTCAACGAAGGCTGGTCGGGAGGATCCTCATCCCTACCATATCCATGGTTCTGGCTACGAGCAACGGGACTTCGCTTAGCCGATGACATCCTGAGAAACGAACCAAGGACGGAATCAGCATCAACTATGGACTGTAGAATGTAGGACAAGGAGTTAGTATCACTCGAACTCCTAGGGCAATTCCGGCAGCATAACGGCAGTAAAATGCTCAGAATGAGACATCATACTAAAAATGGGGTAGTACAACAACTCAACATCACCACTCAAGGTTCTGGGATAGTACTAAACAGACTACACCGGAAATACTTAAAACTGGGTATGACTCTGATCAACCAATCCTATGGGACTACGGAGTAGTAACACGTGATCCTGATAGACGGAAGAGAAGCCTAGTTCCTTAACCCCGTCGGAAAGATAGGACGACTCAGATCAGAAGGCCATGAGGTAAAGGAGTAAAAAGAGCCTTACGTTCCTTCCCACAATCAATTCCCTTACATAACTAAAGAATTTCTAGACTCAACTTCGACCAGATTGGCTTGGTAATCCTACAGGCAGTCAGGCTCTGATACCAAAGCTGTCAGGACCCCGACTCGATGTCACATCGATCTAGCCGGTAACACCTCATATCACTTTGCGGCCTCACGCACGGTATCCCCACGGGTGTCGTCTTACCTTTCCCGGGACCGTTTGCGCATTTTGGCACACGTATATGATGGTGTCGCTAGCATCCATATGATAAAGAGCCCGGGCTGACATGGCTAGTCGTAAACCCAAAGTGGCACTAACTTACAGGGACAGGCATCCATGACCCAACATCGAACGTGTCGGTCATCAGCGAGTGAATCCAGGCTATAGCACTGGGCTAACAGGACTCCGGTGAACCGGGCTGTAGCGGGCTAGCAGGACTCCGGTATTCATCGCGTGACATTTCCCCGAAGGACAGACACAGGATCGAAGAGGACACATGCCGGCCAGCCTAAGTGTTCCGGAGCAGTAGCAAGCTACCAGGGCTCAGTGGAAGCACTAGGAGACATTTCCCGGTAAGAGAGGCTACTAAGAATAAACAACTAGATAGTCAGATCCCACACATAGCAATACACATTACACGTACGCATAACATGCAAGTATGTGCTGTACAACATGGCATCACAGCATAACTCAACAATCATATAGATAAAGGCTCAGAAGAGCCGTCATAGCATTTATTGCAAACAGGGTCACAAGACCCATCATACAGAGCATACAAGCAACAAGCGGAAGCATTACATGTCTGGGTACAGACATCTACAAATGAAAAAGGCTGAAGAGCCTGACTATCTACAACATCCGATCAAGATCGTAGCTGAGGTACTAGCTACTAGTCGAAGTCCATGAGAACCCTAGTAAGACCGAAGTCTCCGCTGCAAAAACATAAATAAAGCAACATGAGTACAAAGGTACTCAGCAAGACTTACATCAGATCCTATCATACATGCATTTGTATCAAGAGGGTAATGTGGGGTTTAGTTGCAGCAAGCCAGCTTTGACTCTGTGGCTATCCTATTCTACGACTACCAGAAACTTTTGAGGTGAAACAACGAACACGAGTCCACTAATCACCATTCAATACACTACTATGGATTCGTCCCCGTCTCCCTACGAGAAGGCCATCCATAGCACTCACACTTGTCTTGAGCATTTTAGGGTATCCACTTCAAGTTGTCTATGTACTATGTAAGCATCCAAGAAGTCCATAACCGCGGACCCGGCTATTCGAATAGATCATGTTAACCCTGCAGGGGTGTACTTCTTCACACACGCTCTCGCCACTTACCGCCATGTACACGTCATGTATCTCGGCAACCTTCAAGCGGAAGCCTGGCGAGGGTGTCGGCCACGACCTGACTAACCACACAAGACTCTAGTCCAGGTTTATCGCCTATTCGGGTTCCATCCGCAAGGAGATCCGGCCGGGGTGTCGCTTATGGCCCCAAACGATGTGTACAGGGTTCCCGAGCCCACCAACCGGGTGCCACTCGGTACACCGGGCCACGTGTGCCTAGTCTGTCCCAAGCCCACCCTGCCGGGTGCCACTTGGTAGAAAAATAGCACTACCTACAAACACCAGAAACTAGTTGCGACTCCTGGACAGAGATCAAGTTGGTTAATAAGTCGAGAGGGCTTGGAGCGCCGGAGCCCAATGTGTGGTAGTATCGAGTCATTGGACAACATACACAGAACTCAGTGGCTTAAGGACGGTTCCAGTGAGACAACCCACCATGTACTCCTACATGGCCTCTCACCGCTACCTTTACCAAATCGTGTTCACACACTTCACTCTCAGCATCAGAACATATCGTAACACTCCAATTCATTCCCAATGAATCAGACCTGACACAACTCTAGGCAATAGCAGGCATAGCATGGTAGGAACACAACAATGGCTTCAATCAACTCCTACACATGCTAGTGGGTTTCAACTATTTACTGTGGCAATGACAGGTCATGCAGAGGAATGGGTTCAACTACCGCAGCACAAAGTAGCAGATGAATCGTTGTTGTCCTAATGCAATAACTGAGAGCAGGAGCGAGAGAGTAGGGTTTTATCGAAATGAACAAGGGGGGTTGCTTGCCTGGTAAACAACAAGGGAGGCACTGCTTCACAGACAGGTACTCTGGAACGTCTCCGGAGCAGGACCTATCGAGAAGGAACGGTGCCGGCAATCAATACACAATCATATGCAACAATATGATGCATGAACATGGCATGTAGATGTGATGCTGTTGAGCTAATGCAACTAGTGTTCAATTGGTTTGAAGTCCATTTGAACCAAAGGTTCAAATGCATTTCTAAATTAGGTCTCTTATATATGCCATAATGTGTTTTCCCATATTCAGCATGTATAAGTTGGTTTTTCATGCATGAAACTAGTACAGATGGAAAGGTTGCATTTTTCTGATAATTTTTCATATATAAATTATTTAAATCTGAGCTACGGTTGAATTGATATGAATTTTTGAAGTTTAAATCAATTTCTGGATTTTCTGAATTATTTTAATTCCAGAAAATGTATAATTGCGTCAGCATGACGTCATCATTGCATCAGCGGTCAACGCGGCTGTCCAGGTCAATCCTGACGTGTGGGGTCCACACGTCAGTGACACTGGGGTTTAACAGGGGTTAAACTAACTTAATTAAAAGGTTAGGGGCACCGGGGCCCACATGTCAGCCTCAGGGGGGGGGGGTTAGCGCGGTTGACCGGTCAATCCCGCCGGCGTTTAGCCGCCGGCGAGGCCGAGCGCGGCGGAGGGGCTCGGGATCGCCGTTCCGGCGACCATTCGCGGCGGCGGAGACCACCACGCGAAGCCCGCGCTCACGCGCATCCAGTGGAGCACGCGGAGGGCTGCGGGGCGGCGGAGCTCGCCGGAGCAGAGCTCAGGGCGGCGGCCGGAGTTCGGCAACTTGTGGCCGCGGCGTTGTGGTGCACGACAGTGGAGACGGAGGGTTCCTACGGGCTCCTGGCGCCACCAGGAACACGGGGACGGCGCGCGGAAGGGACCGGCTTGGGCTCGTGCCACCGTGGCGCCATGGCCGGCGGCGAGGAGCAATCGGCTCCGGTGAGAAGGCGGCTGGAGTGCGGGAACGAGCGCCGGGGAGGAGGGGAAATGGAAGAGGAGCTCACAGCGAGGTCGATGAGCAGCTCGGGTCTCGGGAGGCGGCGGAGGACGGCGAATTGACCGCGGCGAACTTCGGTGGCCGGCGACGGAAACGGCGATGGTGGCGGCGTTGCAGCACGTCCGGGAGGTCCGTAGCTCAACGAGGAGGTGGAGGGGGTTGTGGCGGAGCTTGGAAGCGGGTCGGCGGAGGCGAGGGGAGGCCAGTGCTACGGCGATGCCCGTCGGCGGCGGCGGTGGTTCTCGGTGAGAGGGAGAGAGAGCAGGGGAGAAGAGGAGGGCGAGGGAGAGTGAGAGCGGTGCGAGGCAGCTGCGTGGCTTCGTCCGGGGCATCGAGGGAGTCCGGGGAAGCAGGAGGTGGCCAGCAGGGGGGAGGTGGCGCGCGCGCGTGCCGGCGAGCGTCGGGCACACCCGTTCCCCTGTCGGGGAGGAAGACGACAGAGGAGGGGGGGCCAGTGGGCTGGGCCGCCTGTTGGCTGGCCGGCCTGCTGCGGCTGGGCTGCACAGGGGGAAGCCCCAGGTAAGCCCCTCCTTCTTTTATTTCTGTTTCTATTTTTTTCTGACATTTGTTTGATTTAATAAATATATTAAATCATTTAATTTTATTATGCCAATTTTTGTAGGGGCTAATGGTATTATTCCAGGGCTCCTCAACAAAAGGCACAATTTTTGGACATATATTTCAAATATATAATAATATATGTCCAAAGCAAATAATTATCGAATTAATCCAAATGGCCAAAATAAATATCCATGAGCTCCTAAAAATATTGTTTTGATTTTTATCTCTGTCCAATATTTTTAGAGGGCATCATGAGCATTTTCTTGGACCCTTTGGAGCAATTTTTATTTGGGTCATTTTTTAAAAAATGATTCTGAGGGTTCCACCAATCCTCATTTCAAATTTAAATGAAATTTAAATATGATGCACAAATGTCTAGCTAGCCTAGGTCATACCAGACTAGGGATGTGACAACTCGCCCCCACTTGACAGAATCTCGTCTCGAGATTCAGGGGTCGACGGAAAGAAAGCGGGGTACTCCAGTCGAAGACGATCCTCTCGCTCCCAGGTAGCTTCTCTCTCGGAATGATGAGACCACTGAACTTTGAGAAACTTGATGTTCTGACGTCGAGTGACATGCTCTGCTTGATCAAGAATGCGAACCGGGTACTCTCGGTATGTGAGGTTATCTTGGAGATCAAGCGTTTCGTGGTCCACTCCGCGGATAGGATCCGAGAAGCAACGCCTGAGTTGAGAGACGTGGAAGACATCATGAACTCGAGAAAGATGTGGGGGTAGTTCCAATTGGTAGGCAACCTCTCCTCGTTTAGCGAGAATGCGAAAGGGACCAATGTAACGAGGAGCCAACTTGCCCTTGATACCGAAACGATGGGTACCCTTTAAAGGAGTAACCCGAAGGTAAGCTTGGTCGCCAATTTCATAAGTCATATCCTTATGATGACGATCGTACTGACTTTTCTGACGAGACTGGGCGGTTTTCAAATTCTCACGAATGATGCGAACTTGCTCTTCTGCCTCCTGGATCATATCCGGTCCAAAGAATTGTCTTTCACCGGTTTCTGACCAGTTCAAAGGTGTTCGACATCTTCGTCCATAGAGAACCTCAAAAGGAGCTTTCTTGAGGCTGGATTGATAGCTATTGTTATAGGCAAACTCGGCGAAAGGAAGACATTTCTCCCAATCCATACCGAATGAGATAAC